>NC_037669.1:191828533-191892843 GCF_003255815.1 Theropithecus gelada
GGAGAGAAGGAGAGAAGAAAAGTCGACTGGGTGCTGTGGCTCAAGCTTGTAATCCCAGCACTTTGGGAGGCTGAGGTGGGTGGATCACTTAAGGTCAGGAGTTCAAGGCCAATATGGCAAAACCCCGTTTCTACTAAAAATACAAAAATTAGCCAGGCGTCTTGGTGCATGCCTGTAATCCCAGCTACTCAGGAGGCTGAGGCAGGAGAATCACTTGAACTTGGGAGACACAGGTTGCAGTGAGCCGAGATTGCACCACTGCACTTCAGGCTGGGCAACAGAGTGAGACTCTGTCTCCAAAAAAAAAAAAAAAAAAAAGAGCCCTGGGGGAGTGGCTCATACTTGTAATCCCAGGACTTTGGGAGGCCGAGGTGGGCAGATCACTTGAGGACAGGAGTTCAAGACCAGCCTGGCCAACTTGGTGAAATGTACCCTGTTTCTACTAAAAATGTAAAAAAAATTAGCTGGGCATGGTGGCAGCCACCTGTAATCCCAGCTACTTGGGAGGCTAAGGCAGCAGAGTAGCTCAAACCCAGGAAGCAGAGGTTGTAGTGAGCCGAGATCACGCCATTGCAATCCAGCCTGAGCAACAAGAGCAAAACTCCATCTCAAACAAACCAACAAACAACAACAACAAAGTCATCACATTTTTACTCACTTGCATTTACATAAAAAATCTAGAAGATCTCTAAAAGAAGAATATACCCTTCTATTACCCTTCTATTTTAATTTTTTAAATTAACAAATAAAAATTATATATTTATGGTGTATACACACGTTTTTGATATATGTGTATACATCGTGGAATAGTTAAATCAAACTAACACATCCATCACCTCATATACTTATTTTTTCATTCATTCTAAGAACATTTAAAACCTGCTCTTTCAGCAATTTTCAAGTACATAAAACACTATTATTAATTTTTTTTTTCTTTTTTTAGAGAGAGGGTCTCACTCTGTCCCCCAGGCTGGAGTGCAGTGGCACAATCATAGCTCACTTCAGCCTTGACCTCCTAGGCTCAAGCAATCCTCCCGCTTCAGCCTCCCGGGTAGCTGGAACTACAAGCATGTACCACCACACCCAACTCATCTTATTTTTTATTTTTTAGAGACAGGGTCTCACCATGTTACTTAAGCTGGTCTTGAACTCTTGGCCTCAAGTGATCCTCCTACCTCGGCCTGGGATTACAGGGGTGAACCACTGCACCCAGCCAAAACACTGTTATTAACTATAGTCACCATATTTAACAATAGATTGCCTAAAGTTATTCCTTCATCTAACTGAAACTTTATGCCCTTTGACCAACATCTTTCCAACCCCAAACCCCAGCCACTGGCAACCATCATTCTATTCTTTTTTTTTGACGGAGTGTCGCTCTGTCACCCAGGCTCTTTTTTTTTTTTTTTTTTTCCGATACAGAGTCTCGCTCTGTTGCCCAGGCTGGAATGCAGTGGTGCAATCTCAGCTCACTGCAAGCTCTGCCTCCTGGGTTCACGCCATTCTCCAGCCTCAGCCTCCAGAGTAGCTGGGACTACAGGTGTCCGCCACTACGCCCGGCTAATTTTTTTTGTATTTTTAGTAGAGATGGGGTTTCACCATGTTAGCCAGGATGGTCTCGATCTCCTGACCTCATGATCTGCCCACCTTGGCCGCCCAAAGTGCTGGGATTACAGGCCTGAGCCACTGCGTCCGGCCCATTCTACTCTTCTGAGTTTTACTTTTTTAGATTCCACACATAAGTGAGGTCATGCAGTATTTGTATTTCTGTGCCTGACTTATTTCACTTAATATATGTCCTCCAGATTCATCCACGTTCTTGCAAATGACAGCATTTCTTTTTTAAGTCTGAATAATATTCCACTGTGTATATACACATTTTCTTTATACATTCAACTGTTGGTGGACACTTACATCTCTTCCACATGCCAGTTTCATTTGCGTTGGATATATACCCAGAAATGGAATTGCTGGATCAGACAGTAGTTCTATTTTTAATTATTTGAGGAACCTTCATATGGCTACCCATAATGGTTGTACCAATTTATATTCCCCAAACAGTTTACAAGGGTTCTCTTCTCTGTACATCCTCATCAACATTTATCTCTTATTTTTAATTCTTCAGAAAACTCTCATCAACATATATAATATTATTTTTCTGGAGTCTGGGCAAAAAAGAAAACTAAATGTTCAAAGTACAGTTCTCAAAATTCATTCAAGAGAAAGAAAACAAGCCACAGACTGGGAGAATATATTTGCAAAAGATTTATATGATAAAGGACTGTTATCCAAAATATACAAAGAACTCTTCAAGCTTAACAATAATAAAACAACCAGCTGGGCATGGTGGCTCACGCTTGTGATCCCAGCACTGTGGGAGGTGTGAAGATTGCTTAAGCCCAGGAGTTGGAGACCAGCCTGGGTAACATAGTGAGACCTTGGCTCTACAAAAAAAAAAAAAAAATCTAAAAATTGGCTGGGTGTGGTGGCTCACATTTGTAATCCCAATACTTTGGGAGGCTGAGGTGGGAGGATTGCTTGAGCTCAGGAGTTCGAGACCAGCCTGGACGACATGGTGAAACCCCATCTCTACAAGAAAAACAGAAATTAGCCAAGCACAGTGGTGCATGCTTGTAGTTCCAGCTACTTGGGAGGCTGAGGTGGGAGGATTGCTTGAGTCTTGAGGCTGAGCCTGTGCAGTGAGCCGTGATTGTGCCACTGCACTCCAGCCTGGGTCACAGAGGAAGACTCCGTCTCAAAAAAAAAAAAAAAAGGACTGGAAAGCTAGGCGTAGTGGCTCATACCTGTAATTCCAGCACTTTGGAAGGCTGTCGCAGGAGGATCACCTGAAGCTAGGAGCTCAAGACCAGCCTGGGTAACCTAGCAACACCCCCTCTCTACAAACTGTTTTAAAATTAGCTAGGCATGGTGGCACATCCCTATAGTCTTAGCCACTTGGGAGGCTGAGGTGCGAGGATCAATTGAGTCCAGGAGTTTTAGGATGCAGTGAGTTATAATTGTGCCACTGTACTCCAGCGCGGGCAACCAAGCAAGACTCTGCCTCTTAAAAAAATGTTTTTTACAAAGTGTGATGGCTTGACTAAGGTACCTACAGTAGTGACTGATGATGGTGAGAGATTTAGATACATGATGAAGGTACGGACTGGCTTTGAGTATTTGAGAGAAAAAAATGAATCAAGGTAGACAATGTGGTGCTAAATTATTGATTTTGGGAGAATGTTTGGAGTGGGGGATAGAGCTATTAAGAATAGTTTGGAGGGCCCGGGCATGGTGGCTCACACCTCTAATCTCAGCACTTTGGGAGGCCGAGGCAGGAGGATTGCCTGAGGTCAGGAGTTCGAGACCAGTTTGGCCAACATGGTGAAACCCCGTCCCTACTAAAAAATACAAAAAAATTAGCCGGCATGGTGGCACGCACCTGTAATCCCAGCTAGTCGGGAGGCTGAGGCAGGGGAATTGCTTGAACCAGGGAGCTGGGGGTTGCAGTGAGTCAAGATCCTGCCACTGCACTCCAGCCTAGGCAACAGAGCAAGACTGTCTCAAAAAAAAAAAAAAAAAAAAAAAAAAAAAAAAAAAAAAAAAAAAAAAAGAATAGTTTGGAGGAAAAATAACTCAGTTTTGAACATGATGTTTATGATATACGTAAGACATGTAAGCAATAGACATCGTGATTCTTCTGTTCCCCCTCTTTTCTATATAATTTGCTTTTTGTCACAGTGATTATATACCTTTGTTCTAAGAACCATTTTTTTAATTTACCTTTTCAATGTGTATTCCCCAGCAAAATTCCTGAGCACATACTTGGTGCTTAATAAATATTTAATAATGTTCTAAAAAACAAACATCTTTTCCTCTCAACTTTACACATTATCAATGTGTCCTCATCTAGTTCATAAAATTTCAGACTCTAGGTCTACAGAACAATGTTTGAAGCTTAGAATAATACAGACTATTATTCTGGGTTCAATTCACTTAGTAATCTGGTCAGTTCCAACCTCCTCTCAGGCCTGTTAAGTCCTAGATTGGATTATATACTTTGTGATTTACCAGGAAAAACTAACACTCAAAAGCTAGGCATAGGGCCAGGCGCGTGGCTCACGCCTGTAATCCCAGCACTTTGGGAGGCCAAGGTGGGCAGATCACAAGATCAGAAGATCAAAACCATCTTGGCTAACACGGTGAAACCCTGTCTCTACTAAAAATACAAAAAAAGAAAAAAAAAAGTTAGCTGGCCGTGGTGGCGGGCGCCTGTAGTCCCAGCTACTCAGGAGGCTGAGGCAGGAGAATGGCGTGAACCTGGGAGGCAGAGCTTGCAGTGAGCTGAGATTGTGCCATTGCATTCCAGCCTGGGAGACAGAACGAGACTCTGTATCAAAAAAAAAAAAAAAAAAAAAAAAAAAGGCTGGGCATTGGCCGGGCGCGGTGGCTCACACCCGTAATCCCAGCACTTTGGGAGGCTGATCACTTGAGGCCAGAAGTTCAAGACCAGCCTGGCCAACATGGCGAAATGCCATCTCTACTAAAAATACAAAAAATTAGCTGGACGTGGCGGTGCATGCTTGTAGTCCCAGCTACGTGGGAGGCTTGAGGTGGGAGGATCACTTGAACCTGGGAGGCAAAGGTTGCAGTGAGCTGAAATCACACCATTGTGCTCTAGCCTGGGCGACAGAGCGAGACTCTGTTCTCAAAAAAAAAAAAAAAGCTGGGTGCAGCTGTGTGTACTTGTAGTCCCAGCTCCTGGGGAGGTTGAGGTGGAAGAATCACTTGAAACCAGGAGTTGAGTCCAGCCTGGGCAACACAGTGAGCCTCTGTCTCTAAAATACACACAAAGACTCAGACACTCCTACTTGGGGAAGCAGGAACCAGTTTGCTTTTCAAAGTTAGCAGTGAACCAAAGCACAGTTCCTAAGATAGTTTCAAGTTAAAGCAGGACTTCCATATTGTGGATTTGAGCCAGCCCTTCCTTCCCCAGCCCCTTGTCGCCCAGTAAATCAACTTAGGGATTATTAAGACAGCAGCACAAGCTTAAATGGCAACAATCCACAAATCTGCTTCAACTTCTGAAACCCAACATTTGTACTAGGCTTTTGTGTTAAAAAAAAAAAATTATTTGACATTTCTGATTTTTGTGAGAACTATCTTGCTTAGTAAAAATTTTGAGGTAGGTGACTAGAGACATTGTATTAGTGTGTTCTCACACTGCTATAAAGAACTACCTGAGACTGGGTAATTGATGAAGAAAACAGGTTGAATTAACTCACAGTTCCACAGGCTGAACATGAAACATGACTGGGAGGCCTCAGGAAACTTACAGTCATGGTGGAAGGCAAAGGGGAAGTAGGCACATCTTCACATGATGGCAGGAGACAGAGAGAAAAGGAGTAAGTGCTACACAATTTTAAACAACTAACTCTCCTGAGAACTCACTCATTATCACAAGAACAGCAAGAGGGAAATCTACCCCCATGATCCAATCACCTCCTACTGGGTCCCTCCTGCAACAGTGGGGATTACAATTCAATGTGCTATTTGGGTGGGGACAGAGTCAAACCACATCAGAGATCTTATTTTGGTATTAAGAAAATCCATATAAAACTGATAAATAGTAGTGTCTTGTTAGCCTACCCTTCTCAGTCTCACCTACCAGAAAGGCCTCCTGAGAATGGCTGCAGAGGGCGAGTGTCTTCTTACTCCTTCCTTATTCTTGCAAAGCAGTGCTCTCTCTCTCTTCTCTGCACACCTAAGCTTGAAACTCTTTAAAGCCAGGGAAATAATCTTATGTTCGTATTTCCTGATTTAGCTTGGCACAATGCCCTACGATCAAGTGCTTGCTTATTTTTCAATTGGGAGTGTCTTTTACATAGGAAGATAAAAATACAGAATTCTGACGCTAAGTAACTGCTTACATAGGGATACTTCCGAGACCAAGGAGCCTAACTAAACAAGAATGTAAACGTGGCTTCCTATGTTCATTAGCTCTATTATTGGTAACACTTTTTCAGACTGAACCATTTTATTAGAACAAGGCTTCTATTCAGAAAAAGCTGCTTAGAATCCTCTTTGCTTAATAAGTGAGGTCAAATGATATTAAGATATAAAAAATGAGCCTGCAGAATCCTCTTCTATTTCTAGTCAACACTGTCATCAATCCACACACAATTAAACAGATAGGAACAATTTATAGGAGTTATCTTCCAATTGCAACAATTCCCATTGGTAATAGAACTGAAATGCTAACCACTTGGCAGACTTCACTGAAAAAAATTTCAGGTTGGGCAGTTGGGATAAAATCATGACTCAACACTTGCCAAATCCACCCTCATTTACCTACTTGCAGCATTACCTCCCCCAAATAGTTCCTCAAATAAAAAACCAGATGAGTCAAATCCCAAAACCACTTGGCTGGAGTAACCAAGTTTGGGGGTATGAGCCACAGACCAGAGACACTGGTTATCTGCTCTTCTATTTTCTTGATGGGTAGCAGATGTGCTCTTGCCAACCAGTATGCAAAGAGTTGATAGTGAGCACAAGACATTCCAGAAAACGGCTTGAGCAGCAGGTCTTTGGAATAATAGTTCTATCAGTACAAAACCACTGCAGCTTAGAACCAACCACAACTACAGATTCATCTGTCCTCAATATATATTTTGCAGTTTCTTGCATAACTTACCAAAAATTAAAACCTTATGTTTGGCAAGTTGTATCCAATCCATCAATCCTCTGTGGTTATTGCTACCATGTCTTCCTTCTTTCACTGATAAACCATTCTCTTCCTTCTTTAGGAGAAAGTCCAAGTTTGATATATTAGAGACCCTGGCCTATTGCCCTACTTGGGATGTCATTTGATGGGCAAAGTGGGGTGGCTATAATGAAATATATTTGAAAAAGGTAAAACTAAGTTTTCAGTCATTTCCTATAAGCAGGACTGCTCAGACTCTTTATTATAATAATGTACATAAGTTTCCAAGGGGTAGGGGAATAAAGTACATAGTATGTGCAAAGCTTATTTCTCATACCATTTTCATGGAACACTTTGTGGGATAAGGGTTTGATGTAACACACTGGGAAGTCCTGGGTTAGGTACATGTTGGTTTCTATAGGCGGGCATGGTCCTTGACTTGTTAAGACGTATTCTATGAAAAAAATCATGTTATGAGCTTGAAACAGTCTGCTAAGAAACAAACTTGCAAAACACAACCAAATGACATGCATTCATCTCCAGCCACTGGCTATTTGTGCTTTTGAGCGATTTTTCCTAGATGGCACACAAACTGCAAACAAAATTATTTCCATTTTTTCAGATTTTAAAAAATCCCAGAAGCTCAAACACCTGAAAAATGCTACTCCTAAAGCAGTTATGTATCAATAATCCATATACATTTATTTGTAAGGTACAATTTCTAAAATGTTTTCTACATCTAAAAATGTATGAATAAAGACCATGAAATTTAGATTTGGATTTAAATCCTGTCATTTAGCATGTGTGAGGCACTAAAACTATTAATATGTAAGTGACCAAGAGCATTTTCCTCACTTACAAAGTGTAGATAAGAATGCTTGCTTTGTGTGGCGGTTTTGAGGATTAGATGTAAGGGACTGAGCACAATGCCACGACGACTAAAAAAACTACTCTGCCACAACGTAATCCATGATCCACTCCTGGTATCCAGAACACTTGGTCAATGGATTATGGTCTTGAGAGAGTTAAGTAACGATAAAACAAAATCCACACACACGCAATTGTCATATTATTGTATTTTATTACAGTATGTGTAGTGTATACTAACTTAAAGGGAAAAAAATGTAAACAAAATGAAAGTCATGGGGAAAATGGCATCTTGCTTTAATCTTCAACTGAAAGCTACCTTTAACAATCCATGTATACCATTATGTCAAATTTTAGTCTTCTCTGCAGAATTTTAGACAAATGAAAATGGACAACGTAACACCAAAGAGTTAAGCACAGAAAGTGATACTGATCAAAAAGCTGAAAGTAAAATCTACCTTGGCTAGAACTGAACATTCAGATCTGTCTCTCCAGAGGAAAATCTAACTTGAATCATAACGGTTCATATTTTGACTAGTTCATACCCTATCAATTAGCTACTTATGACTTGAACATACCTTTTCTCAGCTGCACCTGACAACCTAAAACCCCACTGGGCAATGCTGCTTGGCATGTCTTACTCCTCTGAAATCATCTACTTTCTAAAAACCAGAAAACGAGTTCGCTTGTGATTTAAATTTCAAAAAATAGTTGGTAGAAAACACAAAAAGAATCAACCGTTTAAAGTCTTATCCTTTCCTTCACTCTACAACAGCTACTTCTACAAAAAAAAAAGAGTATGTGGATACTTTCTAAGAACTCAGAAACAAGAAAACCAAAAGCAGAGGGTGCATGAATATATGTGCACTTATACAGACTGAATCTCTAATCCCCCAAGACAGATTTAAACAGGTAATCCCAACATTCCAAATTCAGAAAGCAGAGATAAACAGTTTTGTTTCTAAATCAGTGGTATTACTAGCTGAAATGTTTAGTAGAATACTGCACTTATAGTTCAGCAGTACTTTGATTATATGTCATTTAAAAAATCAAAATAATAACCATATTCCTCTAACAGCAAAGAATTCTCCCACTTTTTATTTTGAAACACTGGTATTTCCATAAACCTGCAAGTGGAAGATAAGCTGTTCAATAAAAGCCTTCATATATATGCATATATATACATATATATATATAAAATACAGACATTATTTTAGAAGTCTGTTCTGTTCATATAACAGATTATTTTGGTACTAACAAAAATTGTATACAATCCATCAATTGTATGGCTAGAAATGAAACCATCACTAAACCAAGACACACAGGGCTTTCCTGCACTTTGTTTAAGGAAAAAATTCCACATAATTCTTACTGTGTTAGAAGAATAAAGTACATTTGTCATAGTATACATTATCGTATTCCCTTAAAGCAGGGACTATTTAAAGTTTTTAAATTAAACAATGTCCAGGCTTACTTCTGTCTGTACATTCAGGAATAATCATGTCACTGGTTACATACAATTCTCATGCAAAAAAAAAAACCTCAAAAAACAAACAACCCCTCAGTTGTTTTCTTAAGTCTAATTAAGCCAAACTAATAATAGCAATTTAATTAGTAAGCTGTAAATCAGAGAGGTATAGAAATTCAGCAGTTAAACTGTTATTTCCTGCCTATAGTGCTGCTGCTACTCAATCTATTTTCTTCACGTTTAGAAGAATTCATAGGCATCGATGGTCAAAGTAAGAATTTCAACATTGCAGCAAGCAACAGAAGAGTGACAAAGTCCCTAATGTCGTGACAATCTTAATGACCTTTAAAAGGTAAAGGATTGTGTGCGTGTGTGTGGAAAGGACTCTAGGAAATAAAAGGTAAAGGATTGTGTGCGTGTGTGTGGAAAGGAGTAGGAAATAAAAGGTAAAGGACTGTGTGCGTATGTGTAGAAAGGAGTAGGAAATAAAAGCAGGAGGTTAAGACCGGTATTTAAAGGGAATGGTGAGATAGCTACATTAGAATATTTATTTTTTAAAAAACTGCTCTGAAGTCTGCCCAGTGTACCAAAAACGTTAAAAAAGAAAGAAAGAAAGAAAGAAACCCAAAAAACAAAAAACAGAGCAGACATTGGTGAAAGTTTAACCTGATAATTTATTTGTGGGGAAAAAAGCTAGTTTTGATGAGAAAAAGTTCAGTCCTTTCCTTGTAAATACAAAGAAACTCAACAGGAATTTTAAAGGTAGTAGGCCAGAAAATGCGACAGTAACTCTTATAATTCTTTTCAATTAAACAGATAAATCAAGTTGAAGACGAGTGTTAAAATACTATTCAGCCTGAATATTTATCAGTCTATATATCCTGTTGTTCAATTGGCTTTTGATTTAAAAAAAACAACAGATCGACAAACTTTATAAGAGCTACCACCACAGTTAAGAGTGATGAAAATAAATTAGTCCCCCACCCCGCAAAGATACTGTTTAACTTCTAAAGCATAAAAAGCTATATATCTTATACAAATTAACCAGTGTTTTTACAAAAGTAATGCAGTTTTGGACTGATGATATTACACTGTATTTGTGGTAAAGTACTAGGCACAAGAATATATATATCAATTAGGCATTTTCAGTCTAATCAGTCTCTAAGTTTATCATTTAATTCTTGGCAATATATAATAACTGGTATGCATTTTGGTACTTAAGTCATGAATTGTGGAGAGCAAGAAGCAATGTATTACAGTCACAGGGTTTATATCTAACAAACAATTGCAGTGTTGAACAAATCTCTTCTATGAACTTCGTAATTTGTTTTGCTGTTGGTCACTTGGAGTAGATCCTGCAAAGATAAAAGAAAAAGTCAACATAAATTGTTATATTTTGTCAACCCCGGCTAAAGTTCCCTTCTACTAGCATGCGTGATAAGCAAATATAAAAATTTTAAAGACAAATAAGGTGTATTTCATGTAGGCTGATTTAGACTGAAATAGAAGAATCTATATACTCCCCTAAATAGTCTAAAGAACAGAAGTGTCTACTTTCTGATAAACAGGTTTCAGATTGAACATTTCTGTAAATCACAGTTGGAAAGGTAAGAGTTTACGACAACTCAAATGTCCAGAGCTATAAAAAGATATATATTTATTACCTCAAAGGTATGAAATATCGCCTAAGAGTCCAAACATGTCATTTTTCTCCAATGAATTGTGTGAATGGGGGAAGAAGGGGGGAAGGGAGGAGACTGACATTGCCCAAAAACTAATGGGTTCTATAGAGAGATCTTAAAAGCTGGTAAAATGTTAAGGGCCCAAAAAGGGTAGGGGATAAATAAGGTACTTATTTCCCTAAGTCTTATCCTATTCTTGTGGGTTTTGTAATGCTAAGCAGGATATACTCCTTTGCAAGGTGTACTTCATCTCCAGTTAAGAAAAATCAGGCACTGAGCTAATACAAAATTTTAATCCTCCATTAAACTTAAACAAAAAAATATACTTATGTACTAAATGTGTGAAATGTAATATCTTATAAGCAGAGACGGACAAAATGCCATAGTTATTTTTCCAAAGAAATGGCGTTAAACAAAAAACCCTACCTCTGTAACAAAAAATAAAATAAAAATGAAAATGGATAATAGAAACATGTAACAGCTACTACTTAAGATGAAATTTGCTCAAATTAATATCAGTTAAACAGACGATGGAGTATATAATGGAAATGAAAAGCTATATGAAATAGACTAAAAGGCTGAAGCATATTATGGAATAACAAAAAGTATTGTGACCCTGACACTATGAGACAGTGACTCATCAGGCTGTATCATAGAATTATTCATATTTCATACAATGCTTACCAAAATGGTAATATAATAATAATTTAATTTCCTAAGACTTAACCACTCTGGGCACCACAAATAAAATGTTACACCTCCACTGAAAAGTATGAAGTTTGTAAGTACAAGGAGTAGATAGTGGGCACAAAAATTTTCATTAGTGGTGCAGAAATACCAGAATGACGGTTCATAAAAGTTAACTAAAGCCTATTTCCTAGGACAGATTAGGAGTTGCTAGGCTGCAGGGGCTGGGTGTCTAAGACTGAAAAAATAAAAACAAAACCAAAAACAGTTAAATAACTGTGAATCCAATAGTCAAAAGAATCCACATTAGAAAGATATGACATATTTTGTACCTAAAGGGATGTAAAAACAAATATTCCATACTAAAAACATGCTTCATTTAAAAAATTTTAAACGTTAGATCGTTATGACAAATACAACATGACCTAAAACATTCAAAACAAAATATAGCCTAATATGAAGACAAACATCCTGGCCTAAAGGCAAGTAAACCATAAGAAAGCCATATAATAAAACATATGGTCTAAAATCAAATCAACTCTGGGTATAAAAACTTTATTATTCTGAAATTGGCCATGGGGGTTAAAATTTTAGAAGTATTTGGTATAATAAAGTGAATCTCAGCAAAATTTTGTTTTTTCACAAGTTTAAAGCAAAATAAAGTCTATGATCTTAGACACAGAGCATCACAAAAGTCTCAGTGACATTTTCCAAACATCTAACCTTGATTTGATTCTTCCATATTCATGCTTTCTCCATCTGCAGTCTCTAACATTTCTTCATCTTCATCATCACGTAGGTCTTTTGAAATTAATTGTCTAGCTAGTTTGATATTGAGTCCTTCATTGTAGTGAAGCTTCCTTTTCATTTCAAATTGTCGCTTTTTTTCTATAAGATGAAAAATGTAAACTTAGGAAGTTTGATCTCAAGGATTGGCCCACACCTGTTTTATAAATAAAATTTTATTGAAACAGTCATGCTCATTTGTTTTTGTCATGCTTAAGGTTGCTTTTGTGTTCAATGGCAGAGTTGAGTAGTTCGTAATAGAGACCATTGGACCTGCAAAATTTAAAATATTTACTATCTGGCATTCATCTCGATGGAAAAACAGGAATATATCCAGCCATTAGAAATTGTATTTGTAAAGAAAGATTAAAGCTATGGGAAAATCATCCAGAAAGAGTTAAATGGTGAAAAAAAAACGAGTTACAACACCATATACTATATTTATTATGTACAATGCCTGTCACATACACACACAGAGAGAAAAATAAGACTCAGCAATTAACAGTGGTTAACTCTGAGTCAAGGAACAATGAAGTAGTTTTAATATTTTATTATCTTCTATTATTATAATTAAGAAAAAATCTTTTAAAACAATTCTTATCTGTTAAGAAAGTGCCATGATTTAAGACATTGCTGGCTAAAAACATAACCTCATTTTCAGAGTAATTTTAAGAAAAACCTGTTATAAAGTAATGATGAAGTGACTCCAAATTATTCTTTCATTCTAGTCTTCACCATAGAAACATAAAGCTGGCAGCAATTCAACACAACTGATCACATTTTATTAATAGTTGCTCTTTAAAGAGGAACTATTTATGAATACATCATTTTAAGGTTTTTAACTTTCTTAGATCAGAAAATTAAAAAAAAAAAAAAAAAGCAACAACAGAAAAGGGGGGGGCCAATATAAAATTGCCAGCTATTTAAAATCATTCACCGTTGTGTTTTTTCTTTTTTTCTCGATGGAGTTTCACTCATTGCCCAGGCTGGAGTGCAATGGCGCGATCTTGGCTCACTGCAACCTTAGCCTCCTGGGTTTAAGTGATTCTGCTGCCTCAGCCTCCCGAGTAGCTGGGATCACAGGCATGCGCCACCACTCCTGGCTAATTTTTGTGTTTTAGTAGAGATGGGGTTTCACCATGTTGGCCAGGCTGGTCTTGAACTCCTGACCTCAGGTGATCCACCTGCCTTGGCCTCCCAAAGTGCTGGGATTACAGGCATGAGCCACCATGCCCAGCTTCACCATTGTTTTATTAAAAATTTCATTAAAATATTTCAATGTCAAAAAAGCACAGAGGCTGGATGCTGGGGCTCATGCCTGTAATCCCAGGAGTTCCAGCCTGTGCAACAAGGCAAGACCCTATCTCCACAAAAAAATTTTTAAAAATTAGCTGGGCGTGGTAGTACACGACTGTGGTCCCAGCTACTGGGAAGGTTGAGCTGGAAGGATTGGCTGAGCTTAGAAGGCTGAGACTGCAGTTAGTCGCAACTATGCCATTGCACTCCAGCCTGGGTTGACAAGCGAGACCCTAGCTCAAAAATTATTTTTTAAAAAGCAGAGACATCCCTCAATAAAGGTATTTAAAGTACTTTCTTCTTTTTTAAAAATTTTAATTTTTAGAGATGAGATCTCACTATTGCCCAGGTTGGCTTCCAACTTCTAGGCTCAAGCAGTCCTCCCACCTCAGCCTCCCAAGCAGCTGGAACTACAGGTGCATGCCGCCACACCTGGCCTCCAAAGTACTTTCTCTTTGTTTGTTTTTTACCAGAGATGGGGTTTCACCATGTAGGTCAGGCTGGTCTTGAACTCCTGACCTCAAGTGATCTACCTGCCTTGACCTCCCAAAGCGCTAGGATTACAGGTGTGAGCCACCACACCTGGCCAGTACTTTCTTAATTCTCTAAGTTTTTATCCATATCTATACTTATATATATCTATACTTATATTTTTAAAACTTATACTAAAGGCCGAGCGCAGTGGCTCATGCCTGCAATCCCAGCACTTTGGGAGGCCAAGGCAGGCAGATCACGAGGTCAGGAGTTCAAGACCATCCTGACTAACACGGTAAAACCTCGTCTCTACTAAAAATACAAAAATTTGCTGGGCACGGTGGCACGCATCTGTAATCCCAGCTACTCAGGAGGCTGAGGCAGGAGGATCACTTGAACCCGGGAGACAGAGGTTGCAATGAGCAGAGATCACGCCACTGCTCTCCAGCCTGGGCAACAGAGCAGGACTCTGTCTCAAAAAAAAAAAAACAAAAAACTAATAATTACCCAGTTTAGACAATAAAGTATATGAACATACAGTAAACATTCTGCCATGGACATAATGATTTATATAGTTTTTAAATCATTACAAGTTGAGTTATAATTTAATTCCCTATTCTTGGTTAAAGATTTCTGATTTCCCCCCTTTATGTTTTCAATGTTTCTTTTGGTTTGTTTTTATTTTGTGAAGGTACATCAGCAATTTTCAATGTTTGTAAGACATATACATATAATACATTGTGCATTTGTTCTATTATTTTCTCAGTATGAGCCAGTGTTTTTCAAACTGTGCATCATGATTATTTGTTTATTTAAGATAAAGTCTCACTCTGTCACCCAGGCTGGAGTGCAGTGGCATGATACCAGTTCACTACAACCTCCACCTCCCAGGTTCAAGCGATTCTTGTGCCCCAGCCTACCGAGTAGCTGGGATTAGAGGCGCACAACACCACACCCGGCTAATTTTTGTAGTTTTAATAGAGGTGAGGTTTCGCCATGTTGGCCAGGCTGGTCTCAAACTCCTGGCCTCAAGAGATCCTCCTGCCTCAGACTCCCAAAGTGCTGGGATTACAGGCGTGAGCCACCGCGCCCGGCCATCACGATTCTTTATTAAGTCATAACTAGCATTTAAAAAGGTTAAGGTAGACTATTTATATGAACACAACAAGTGAATTATTCTTTTTATACCTACTTTTACTTTTTATGGGGGAATATCTGAAGTTGTTAAAAGTTAACATTTAGTGAGTCCTCACAATATGCCAAGATCAGTGCTAAGCGCTTTAACTGTTTTAACTCATTTAATAGTCACCAAAATATTTTTACAGCTCCCAATTTAGAAATGAGAAAACCGAGGCTCAGAGAAATTATGCAAATTAGCCAAGTAGCATACCTGGAGCACAAACTTAGGATTGTCTCCATAGACAATAATCTTAATTGCTATGCTGTGAGTTACAATTTTCTCCCTAAGCTGTCTACTGTCAATAGACAAAAATTTTTCAGCCATGTAACATCTATATAATTCAGTAACAACACCACCAGTGGAACATGAATTAATGAAATTATAATTAGTCAAATGGCTCCCCCTGCCGGTTGACTCGTGGAATTACAACTTGAGAAAAAGATCCCTCAATTAAAACTGACAGTATACATTAACAAAAAATTCCTTATTCTCAATAGATCATGTTTTTAAAGAGTAACGAGGAAACAAACTCCAGAAACTATTTCTATTTGAAATACTTCTCAAGGATCTTTTGGGGTATATTTTGGGAATATAAATTGGAAGTCACTCAAAGTTGAAGAGATATAATACAACTTGAGAATATGCTACATGTAAAATTTCTCTCGTACAAATATTAGGCTCAGACCACCATAGCTCTGTTGAACAGGCTATATTCTGAAGATGACAGAAAAGACTAGCAAATGATACCTTAGCAGCTATACGACAAAGATCCAGAGACTTCGTTCTAAAGTTTCTCAGTTTCTTCCCAGGATAGGTAGTCCCTACGCTGCAACACTTGAGGTAGGTTTCTACTGTATTTTCCTTCTTCCTCTTTTTTGTGAGTATGTGCTTTTCTTGTATCTTTCCCCTCTACCCGAAGGCTTGGATTTTCCTTTAAAAATAGTTGCAAATAAACTATATACAATTTTTTAATTCTTGAGAAGATTATACATTCACATGAATCAAAAAGTATAAAATGCAACAAGATAAGACACATTCCTTTTCTCCCAGCCTCCGTAGGTAACCACTTTTACTTGTAGAAACAGAAAAGCATGAGCAGGCAGCAATGCCTTAACTGTGTATGTGCTGAATGGCCTACAAGACCCTCTTCCATCCCTGTGAAGGGGAGGGCTGTCTCCATCTCCTTTCCTGTGACGCTCCTGCTCCTTTTGATTGATGGGACCTAATACAGACCTTCACTCTGCATCACGTTGGTTCATTTGTGAAGCTGCACCACTGTCTAACGACAGAAAAAACATATGCAATTGGGAAATCAGCTCTTCCAGCTATCCACTTGAAGACCATCCAAACACTCAATGACTTGAAAAGCATTAATTTAAAAAGTATTCACTGAGTATCTACTCTGCACTAAAAAGTACAAAGAAAATAATACTTATAATTACTTTAAAGATGGTAATACTTCCCCATATTCTTGAAATCAGGGGTAAAAAACTGTTACACAACAAAACACACAAGTAGTATCTGAATTTTAAAGATGTTGCTTTCATTTTCCCCCACTCTGTGTCCCCAAAATGAAAACCATTTGCTCATCTTCCAAATAATGGATTTATCTTGGCAAAAAGTACTAGCATCATACTGCAAGCAGTAAAGGAAATAAACTACCTCGTTCTTCAGGTGAGAGGTCACTATCCTCCTCTCCACTGCTTTCTTGTTCCTGAATCCGATACTTTGGCTCCAAGCCTTCAGCAGCAGCTAACCTATGCAACCATCACGTAAAAAGACATTAACAGTGATGTTTTGGTATTATTTAAGAGCCTTATTCAACTGTTCATTCTTACAAAAACATCTGAAGATCATTATGTGCTAGCTATAACCTGATGAGGAAAATAAAAAGCAAAAGAGCAGAAATGGGCTGGGCATGATGGTACACGCCTGTGGTCCTAGCTACTCGGAAGGCCGAGGTGGTTGGACTGGCTAAACCCAGGAGTTTGAGGTTGCAATGAGCTGTGATTGCGCCTCTGCACTCCAGCCTGAGTGACAGAACAAGGCCCTGTCTCAAAAAAAAAAAAAAAAAAAAAAAGGAATAAAAAGAGTAGAAATGGGCATAGAAACGAGTAAGCAACAAGAACAGTGGACTGGGTGTTAGAAATCAATAAGCAGTAAAGGAAGAGTGCTTTCATGAATTAACTTACGTTTGCCTTTCTCACTGCTACCTTTAAAAACAGGAGGCAGGGGCCAGGCATGGTGGTTCACCCCTGTAATCCCAGAACTTCGGGAGGCTAGGCCGGTGGATCTCTTAAGATCAAGGGTTCGAGACCAGCCTGGCCAATATGGCAAAACCCCATCTCTACTAAAAATACAAAAAGTAGCCAGGCATGGTGGCATGTCCCTGTAACCCCAGCTACTACTGGGGAGGCTGAGGCATGAGAACTGCTTGAACTTGGGAGGTGGAGGTTGCAGTGAGTTGAGATCACACCACTGCACTCCACCCTGAGTGACAGGGCGAGACTCTGTCTCAAAAAAAAAAAATAAAAACATCCACAGGGAGGTGACACATTTCAGTATCCCAAGTTCAGGTACGCTGGTCTTCCTGCCACCTACATACCTTGATTTTAATCAAGAAACAAGACGATAAAAGTTGGTGACTCAGAAGGTGAAAAAAGGGGAAAAAAAGGGAAAAAAAGTTGGCATAAAAAAGTTGATAAACAGCCTTTTCTTTCTGCTTATACAGGAAAAGCAATGTAGAATGCTTTTAACTCTGCATAATTAAAAACAGCCGAAGTGAAACTGTGCTCCAGTCATTAGTACTTACTTCTTGGCTAAGATGTCTGGCGCCATGGCTTCAGTGGTCTCAGTGTCACTACACGCATCTTCATCATCACCCATCATACTAGTATGACAAGCATATTGTAATTAATACCTGAAACATAAATTTTCAGCCACAAAAACAAGGTAGAAAACCAATTCTATCAACCTACTTAACATATCAATGTATTTATAGCTCTGTTGTTATCTTTGAGGTTTAACTTTATATAGTTCCTATTCAATACAAATACTTAAAAGTATAGCACCCAATCAAGAAAAGACTCCAAATGATTGAAAAAAAATAACAAATACAGTCTGCCTGCGATATCCATAGGATCCACATCCATAAATTCAACCAACTGTGGATTGAAAATAGCCGGAGAAAACAAAAATTTCATCTGTACTAAACATGTAGACTTTTTTCTTATCATTATTCCCTAAATGGTACAGTAACAACTATTTGCATAGTATTTACATTTTATTAGGTAATATAAGTAACATAGAGATGATTTAAAATATAAAGGAGGATGTGCATAATTATATACATCTACAATGCCATTTTATATCAGAGACTTGACTGAGGATTTTGGTATCTGAGGGAGGTCCTGAAACCCCCATGGATAATGAGGAACAACTGTACTGAAAACATAAATGATCTGGGAAAAAAAAAACACTACAAAGTTCCAATTATTTCATCCAGTGGGAAGGAACAAGTAATGCAAAGTAACTCACTGTCTGGTTTTAGAACATGCATTTCTACATCAATCTTAAGATAGAAACAAAAGATCTATGCAGATACAAGACTGAGTGAAATAACAAAATTATATCCCAAAGACCTAGTTCTAGAAGTTTACAAGTGATTTAGCTTTCTCACTCTACCCTCTAATGAAAAATTTGCTCCACACTTCAGTGCAAAAATGGGCATCCTTAATTCTTAAGCCACTGGGAAGTATATAAAGCAGAACTCCGCTATTTATAAAATACTGCCAGTTTATACATTTCCTGGTTAATGAAGGTGACAAGTCCTACAGTTTAGATGATGCTCTTTTTTTCTAAGGGAAGTTGAAATAAACTGATCTGTATTATTGAGTTTAATTAAGCAGAATAGGGTAAAATAAACATTTTGTTAATTCATAGAATTGTTGTATAGAAAATTCTAGTTGTAAAATTTACTGAATTATGTTTATATATATACATGTATATAGAAGCAATAACTTCTTGTATACTAACTGTAAGATTCTTAGGTAATAAGACATGATGTTTCTATAAAAAGTATCTTCAGTTAAATAAAACTTTTTTTTTTTGAGACAGGGTCTCACTCTATCACCCAGGAGTGCAGTGGCAACATCATGGCTCACTACAACCTCGACTTCTCGGGCTCAAGTGATACTCCCACCTAAACCTCTTGTGTAGCTGGGACTCCAGGCATGTGCTACCATTCCTGGCTTAATTCTTTTTATTTTTTGTAGAGACAGGGTCTCTCTATGTTGCCCAGGCTCATCTCCAATTCCTGAGCTCAAGCAAACCTCCCACCTCAGCCTCCTAAAGTGCTGGGATTACAAGGGTGAGCTACCATGGCTGGTCAAATAAAACTCTCAAAAAGAAAAAAAAAAGTCATGGAAAGAAATGATAAAACTGAGCGATGAACTGATAAAAGCAGGACACAGGTATCTCTGCATACACACAGCCTCAATTACTTAGGGACCAAATAACTTCTCTGGTTATTTGAATGGCAAATATCTAACATTCAAATTATATTTATAAAAAGTCAAAAAATAATGGCCATAGCTATTTTGAAAATCTTTTTTTCTTTTTCTTTGGAGACAAGGTCTCCCTCTGTCATCCAGGTTGGAGTGCAATGATGTGATCATGGCTAACTGCAGCTTCAACCTCCTGGGCTCAAACAATCCTCCTGCCTCAGCCTCCTAGGTAGCTGGGACTACAAGTACACACCACTACCTCTGGATAATTTTACTTATTTTATTTGAGACAGAGTTTCGCTCTGGTTGCCCAGGCTGGAGTGCAATGGCACGATCTCAGCTCACTGCAACCTCTGCCTTCCACGTTCAAGTGATTGTCCTGCCTCAGCCTCCCGAGTAGTTGGGATTACAGGCGCCCACCACCACACCTGGAAATTGTTATGTATTTTCAGTAGAAACAAGGTTTCACCATGTTGGCCAGGCTGGTCTTGAACTCCTGACCCTGCCTCGGCCTCCCAAAGTGCTGGGATTACAGACATGCACTGCTGCGCCTAGCCAAATTTTTAAAATTTTTTTGTGGAGGTAAGAGTCTCACTCTGTTGCCCAGGTTGGTCTTGAACTCCTGGGCAAGAGTTCTTTGGGGAAGGGTGTGGTGGCTCATGCCTGTAATCCCAGCACTTTGAGAGGCTGAGGCAGGTGGATCACTTGAGGTCAGGAGTTCGAGACCAGCTTGGCTAACATGGTGAAACCCTGTCAATACTAAAAATATAAAAATTAGCTGGGCGTGGTAGTGGGTGCCTGTAATCCCAGCTACTTGGGAGGCTGAGGCACGAGAATCTCTTGAACCTGAGACACAGAGATTGCAGTGAGCCGAGATTGTGCCACTGCTCTCCAACCTGGGTGGAGAAAAAAGAGTTCTTTGGGAGGCTAAGTGATCCTCCTGCTTCAGGCTCCCAAAGTGCTGAGATTATGTTGAGCCACTGCAGCTGGCATCAACTATTTTTTAAAATCATGTCTGATCTCAATTCTCTTAGGATACTTATCCCCAACTAACACAAGTGAGGACGGCCACTACATTTAATAAAAAGAAAGAACACTCTGATTTTGGATTCTGGCACAAAAAAGGTTTTAACACATGTTTTAGAAGTCAGGCACGCTGGTGTGTGCCCACAGTCAGCTACTTGGGAGGCGGAGGAGGGAGGATCACTTGAGTCGGGAGTTCCAGGCTGTAGTGTGCTATGACTGTGCCCGTTAATAGTCACTGCACTGGGTAACATAGCGAGATCTTGTATCTTTATTTTTTTTTTGGAAGATTTTTAATGTATATACCTGCAATTTAGGAGAAAAATAAGAATATAAACCTCTTTTTAACATGCGTATTTTTTTTTAACTAATTGTAATTTTATTGTTTTTCCTCCCCTCTATTTTTATTTCAATAGGTTTTTGGGAAATAAGTAGTGTTTGGTTACATGGGTAAGTTCCTCAGTGGTGACTTCTGACATTCTGGTGCACCCATCACCCGAGCAATGTACACTGTACCCAATGTGTAATCTTTTATCCCTCTCCCCGCTTCACCCCTCCCACCCCATCCCCAAAGTCCACTGTATCATTCTTATGCCTTCGTGTCCTCATAGCTTAGCTCCCGCTTATAAGTGAGAACATATGAGGTCTGGTTTTCCATTCCTGGGTTACTTCACTTAGAGTAATGGTCTCCAACTCCATCCAGGTTGCTGTGAATGCCATTATTTTGTTCCTTTTTATATATATTTCATGGTATATACATATATACCATAAAAATGTGTATTTTTTCACTCAGATTTCATTAGTATTGAGTTCAGCATCTGTACCTATTTCATTATTTCTTTTTACGCTCATCACAATCTTTAATATCTTCATGTTTTTTATTTTTACTGTTTTTGTTAGTAACAGGTTATTTCAAATTATCTTCCAAAGTCTTCACCCACTGACTTAAAATACAGTAGTTCTTAACTCTTTCTTCTTTCATTACAGAACAAATGGAAACTGCAGTTAACTCTATTTTAATGGTAACTTCTGGATTTATGCTGTCTTAATTCAATGACAAAATATTTTAATCTTGGAAATCTTTTATTTTTTTCAATACAAGGTAGGTAGGGCATAACTTTTTTCTTTTTTTTGTAGACAGAAAGAGTCTTACTATGTTGCTTAGGCTGATCTTGATCTCCTGGCCTGAAGCAATATTCCCACCTCTGCCTCTGTAATCTCAAAGTGCTGGGAGTACAGGCATGAGTCACCATGCCCAGCCAGGTATTATCTTTTTTTTTTTTTTTTTTGAGACAGTGTTTTGCTCTTGTTGCCCAGGCTAGAGTGCAATGGCGCGATCCTGGCTCACTGCAACCCCCGCCTCCAGGGTTCAAGCAATTCTCCTGCCTTAGCCTCCCGAGTAGCTGGGATTACAGGCGCCCGCCACCAAGCCCAGCTAATTTTTGTATTTTTTTTTTCAGTAGAGATAGGGTTTCACATGTTGGCCAGGCTGGTCTCGAACACCTGACCTCAGGTGATCCGCCCGCTTCGGCCTCCCAAAGTGCTGGGATTACAGGCATGAGCCACAGCGCCCGGCCCAAGGTATTACCTTAATTAGGTATCTATACTTATTTAGAATCTTCATCTTCTCATAATGCTTATTGCATTATTTTTGTCTTCATACTCGTTACTGCTGCATAATGTAATTTCACAATTTGTTTAGAAAATTCTGAGACTTGAAATTGCCAAAAATTACATGTAATATCTGAACAACAGTATTACATTAAGTTAAAAAATAAAGACATAAACAGTAATAATGACCACCTATCTTTCAGTGGGTTAAAAACGAGTTACCATCCATGCAGTTATGCTTCTCTGCAAAGAGACTGAGTAAACCCCAGATTTCTACTTGGGAAGCAAACAAGCCCCTATCTCATCTTCCTTTCATGGAAGTTAAAACTAATATGTGCACTATTAGTAGCTAGCAACCACTGAGGTGCAACAAATAAACATTTACTACTATCATTATAATGTAAAGAATGGGTTCCATAATTTTAAAGTTAGACATCACTTATACAATTACTAAACAAATTGCAGTTAGGTTACTGAATTCACCAGTGCTCCAGTAACAAATCTACAATAAAACAAATACAAATACGCTAATCTACAATAAAACAAATTCAAATAAGCTGTTATCCAGAAGTTCATATTAAATGTAAAATGGAAGTAAGTCACAAGAGGAATGATATCGATGTGACATTACCTATGGTAAGGAGTGCTTGGTTCATCTATTTTCATTAAACCATAGTCTTTGTCTGCTGGATGATACGTCGCCAAGATGTTCATTTCATCCCACTTCTGGGATTTTTTGCTAAAATTAAAAAGAAAAAACGTTTTTCCCAACGCAGAAAAAGATAAACCTGAACGTCAAAATTCACAAATGTCCAAATTTCACATTTCAACTTCTATTTGATGGCTAACCTTTATTTTCACATATACTTTCTTAGAATAGAAGCTGACTCAGGGTAAAAACCATTAAGTAACTACAATAAAATGTCGGTAAATATAGAACACTTACTGCCCAAATATTAAAAACACAGTATTTAGTATCTATATCAGGCATTCAAAACATTACTATGATGTGCTTAGTCTTCATTTGGCCTATAAAATAATGCAAGTCAAAATCTATACATTCGCTGATGACAGTAGGCATTTTTGATCTATATACCGGTAACTGTTTGGTAAAAAACACAACAGGAGTATTTCATTGGCATAATTTATTTCTGAGATATCTGTTAACAGTCAGAACATAAAGATTCAAAGCATAAAACTACAGAGAAAACCTCATCAAACTCAGAGACCACTAAATCATTAGAATGCAAATAAATTACAGCTCTGTTTATTTCTAATCTAGAAAAATAAAGGTTTGCTCAGGAATGGTGTATTCAGATTTATTTGAAGAGCAACAGAAGTTCTCTATAAGTACTCCATTATTTTTCTTTTGTTTTGAGATGGAGTCTCACTCTGTTGCCCAGGATGGAGTGCAGTGGCATGATCTCGGCTCACTGCAACCTCCACATCCCCGGTTTATGCGATTCCCCTGTCTCAGCCTCCCGAGTACCTGGGATTACAGGCGCGTACCACCACGCCTGGCTAATTTTTGTATTTTTAGTAGAGACGGGGTTTCACCATGTTGGCCAGGCTGGTCTTGAACTCCTGACCTTACGCGATCTGCCTGCCTGGGCCTCCCAAACTGCTGGGATTCCAGATGTAAGCCACGGTGCCTGGCCTATAAGTACTTTAGAAACATCTGTTAAATTTCATGCAATGAAGTATTTAAACAACTATTAAGGTGCTCAATACTCAAATGCTTTAATTTTAAATTCTTACATACTCATTAAAAAAGACCTCAAAGACCTTTCTACATGCCAACATTATTTTGTTACATATACAGTTTGTTACTTAGTATGCACTTGGAAAAACCTGCTTTAAAAAAAATCAATGTAAATGTTACACTGATTTAAATAATCCTTTCTGCATTTGGTCTAAATTGTTAAGGTTTTACTGTAGGTATTTTCAATTTTCCAGATCCTGAAATAGTCTTTAGGAATAACATACTTAACATTTTAATAACATATTCCCTTCTCCATACTCTCAAAATGGTTTGATGAGTTACCTTAAAAATTACAGCCAGGCACAGTGGCTCATGCCTGTAATCCCAGCACTATGGGAGGCCAAGGCAGGAGGATTACAAGGTCAGGAGATCGAGACCATCCTGACTAACATGGTGAAACCCCGTCTCTACTAAAAACAGAAAATTAGCTGGGCGTGATGGCCGGCGTCTGCAGTCCCAGCTACTTGGGAGGCTGAGGCAGAAGAATGGCGTGAACTCGGGAGGTAGAGCCTGCAGTGAGCCGAGATTGCACCACTGCCCTCCTGCCTGGGCGACAGAGCCAGACTCCGTTTCAAAAAAAAAAAGAAGAAAAAAAATTATACAGGCAGGTGACTTCATATTCTTTTGCTTTCTACCCTAATATACCCACTGTGTCCCCATTTTTGACTAAGCACTTTTTTCCTTCATTTTTAAAAACAGTGGTAAAACATACATAACATAAAATCCACCATTTTAACCTTTTTGTGTTTTGGTTAATCTTCCCTGTATCATTCCAATTTTAGCATACGTGCTACTGAAGTAAGCACTAGCCATTACGAAGTGTACAACTCTACGGCATTAAGAACATTCACATCATTGTGCAAGCATCACCACCATTCATCTCCAGAACTTTGTCTTCCCCAACTGAAACTGTACTCATTAAGTACTAACTCTCCACTCTCCCCAGCCCCTAGACCTGGCAACCACCATTCTACTTCTCATCTCTAGAAATGTGACCACTCTAGGTACCTCGCAGAAGCGAAATCATAAAGTATTTGTCCTTTCGTGACTGGCTTATTTCACTAAGCATAATGTCTTCAAGGTTCATTCATATTGTAGCATGTGTCAGAATTTCTCTCTTTTTTTAAGAGACTGGGTCTTACTCTGTCACCCCAGGCTGGAGTAAAGTAGCATGATCATAGTTCACTGCAGTCTCGAACTCCTGGGCTCCAGTGATCCTCCTGCCTAGCCTCCTGACTAGGTGGGACCATTGGTATGCACCACCATGCCCAGCTAACTTTTTTCTTTTTCTTTTCTTTTCTTTTTTTTTTTTTTACAGGTGGGTCTTACTATGTTGTCAGGCTCGTCTCAAACTCCTGGCCTCAAGCAATTCCCCGGGCTCAGCCTCCCAAAGTGCTGGGATTACAGGTATGAGCCACCACACCTGGCCCTAATCAAATTAATATGTCTTTAGTATTTGAAAAAAGTCACCTGCCAGGAGTGGGCCTGTGTAATTTTTAAGGCAACTCATCACACTCTTCTGGGACTGAACTAGACTGGGTAAACAGGGCTTGCTTTAACAATATTGATTTCTTTAAATGCCTAGGCTTCTGCCTATCACAGTAATAGTTGAGCTTGTGGCAGAAAACAAAAAACAAACTTAATCGGGAGACAGACATTGAAGGTTCAGGTTTCAGTTACCCTTTACCTATAGAGAAGCAAAAAAACATCTTCTCTTGGACTCTATTTATAGTTGACCCTTGAATGTTATGAGTATGAACTGTGTGGGATGAATGTTATGAGTTTGAACTGTGTGGGTTCACTTATATGCAGATTTTTTTCAAAAAATCTGCTGGAAAATTTTTTGGAGGTTTGCGACAATTTGAAGAAACTCAGATAAACCACATAGCCCAGAAATATTAAAAAAAAACTTAAAAGTTAGTTATGTCAGTTATGTCATAAGTGCAAAATATATATGTAGAGAACAGTTTCCTTTCTCATTTACTACCATATTAACAAGCCTAGTTAAAATGTAAAGTTAAAATTTATCAAAACATGCACATACAACACGTGGTGCCTCTGCAGTTGGATCCTAACTGCATAAACTTAACTACAGTACATACTATTCTGTGTCACAATTTCATAGCCATCTCTTGTTGCTACTGCGGTCTCCTCAAGTGTTGCAAGTTTGCTTAAAATGCTCTATGATGCAGCCAGGCATGCCTGTAATCCCAGCCCTTTGGAAGGCCGAGGCGGGTGGATCACTTGAGGTTAGGAGTTCGAGACCAGCCTAGCCAACATGGTGAAACCCCATCTCTACCAAAAATACAACAAATTAGGCATGGTGGCTTGCGCTTGTAATCCCAGCTACTCAGGAGGCTGACGCAGGAGAATCGCTTGAACCTGGAAGCCGGGGTTGCAGCGAGCCAAGATCATGCCACTGCACTTCAGCCTGGGCAACAGAGTAAGACTCTGTCTCAGAAAAAAAAAAGTGCTCTATGACGCTAGTTGTTTCAGTGTGAGTAGTTTGTTGCTCCAATAAATTGCCTATTGCAGTAAAAAGTGATCTCTCTTGGTTTTTGAGTATTTTTTGTCCTGTTTAGTGCAATACTGTACACCCTGAGTAACATCATGGGACCATTACAAAATGCCACTAGAGATGCTGGAAGCGCTCCCAAGAAGCAAAGTTGTGACATTACAAGAAAAAGTTGAATTGCTTGATGAGTACCTTAGATTGAGCTCTGCAACTGTGGTTGCCCATCATTTAAAGAAGAATCCATCATAAAGACCATTGTAAAAATAAAATAAAAGGAAATTCACAAAGCTGTCACTGTAGTAGCTACACCAGCATGAAAATCTTGCATATTTTGTGAAACACCTCTTATCTTGTATTGCTAATGCATCTTTTATGTGAGTGCAGGATTGCTACAAGACTATAGACTCTAAAATGATTTGAGAAAAAATGATGTCACTATACAATAACTTAAAGCAAAAAGAAGGTGAAGGATCTAAAGTTGGAGAATTTAATGCAAGCAAACGATGGTTTGATAATTTTAGAAACAGTTTGGCTTTAAAATGACAAGATAACAGAGAAGCAGCTTCTGCCAACCAACAGGCTACAGACGAGTTCCCAGAGGCCATTAAGAAAATCATTAATGAGAAAGGGCCAGGTGCAATGGCTCACGCCTGTAATCCCAGTTTGGGAGGCTGAGGAAGGAGGATCTCTTGAGCCCAGGAGTTTGAGAACAGCCTGGGCAACCATAGTGAGACACTATCTCTACAAAAAATGTTTAAAATTAGTCAGGCATGGTGGCGCACACACACCGGCAGTCCCAGCTACTTGGGGGTGGCCTAAAGTGGGAGGATCACCTGAGCCCAGGAGGTCAAGGCTACAGTGAGCCATCTGCGATTGAGCCACTGTGATCCAGCCTCGGTGGCAAAGTGAGACTGTCCAGAAAAAGAAAAAATTATTAAGGAGAAAGGATATCTGATCTGCCTGTACAGGTTTTTAATGAGAATAAAAGTGCCCTATTCTGGAAAAAAAATGCCAAAACGGACATTTATTTGTAAGAAAGAGAAGAATGCATCAGGATTTAAGGCAGGAAGAGACAGGTTAACTCTACTGTCTTATGCAAATGCAGTAGGGTTTATGATCAGGACTGTCCTTAACTATAAAGCTGCAAACCCTGGAGCCTTGAAGGGAAAAGATAAACACCAGCTACCAGTCTTGTGGTTGTACAAGGTCTAGACAATGAGAACCCTCTTGGTTCCATCAATGTTCCGTAAGGAAGTACCTTGCCAATACAGAACTGCTTTAAAAAAAAAAAAAAAAAAAGGCGAGACAGGGTATTGCTCTATCGCCCAGGCTGGAGTGCAGTGGCACAATCATAGCTCACCGCAGCCTCGAACTCCTGGGGTTCAGTGATCCGACTATGTCAGCCACCTGAGCAGCTAGGGCCATAGGCGCAAGCCATGTGCCTGGCAGTAAAGTACCTTTTAAAGTTGTTTTGATTCTGGACAATGTCTCTCTCTAGCCACCTATGAACCCTATGAGTTCAACCCTATGGAGGTGTCAAGGTGGTTTATTTGTCCTCAAACACAACACCTCCAATTTAACTTCCAGATCGGGAGTCACAGAGGACCTTTAAGATTCAGGACACATGGTGCTCTATGCAGTGGTCCCCAGCCTTTTTGGCACCAGGGATTGGTTTTGTGGAAGACAACTTTTGCACAGTGTGGGGTCGAGGGGGAAGGTTTCCAGATGAAACTGGTCCACCTCAGATCATCAGGCATTAGATTCTCATCAGGAGTGGGCAACCTAGATCCCTCACATGCAGAGTTCACAATAGAGTTCGCACTTCTGTGAGAATCTAATGCCACCACTGATCTGACTGGAGGCGGAGCTCAGGCACCTGCCACGTGGCCTGGGGTTTGGGGAACCCTGCTCTATGGAGAACATCATGAAAGTCTGGAAGGGTTTCACCACTGCCTATGCCATTGTTGTTATAGAAAAAGCTAAGAAAGCTGTCAAGTCTGAAACAATGAATTCCTGCTGGAGAAAACTGTATCCAGATGTTAGGCATGACTTCGCAGGATTTATGACAGTGTCAATCAAGGAAATAATGAGATTGTGGATTATTTGGTGGGGGTGAAGGGTTTCAAGATATGGATATTGAAATTCAAGAGCTAACAGACATCACATCAGAGGAATTAACAGAAGATGACTTGATACCAGAGGAATTAACAGAAGATGACTTGATAGAGATGACTGCTTCTGAATCAGTGCCAGAGGAAGAATATGTGGAAGAAGCAAAGCCAGGAAACAAATTGACATTAGACAATCTGACAAAAAGTTCTATTTCAGATTGCCTGACTTATTTTACAACATGGAACCTTTTATGATATGGACGCTGAAACTAAACAGTAGAAGGAAGATTATTAGTACCACATAGAAGCATCTTAAGAGAAATGAAAAAGCACAAAAGTTAGGCATAAATTATGATGTATTTTCGTAAAATTACACCAAGTGTGCCCGCCTCTCCTTCTATCTCCTCTACCACCCGAGACAGTAAGACCAACCCCTCCTTCTCAGCCTACTCAATGTGAAAGATACCAGGATAAAGATCTTCATGAAGATCCACTTCACTTAATGAACAGTCAATGTATTTTCCTTACGATTTTAACATTTTCTTCTCTCTAGCTCACTGTATTATAAGAATGCAGTAACAAATACATGTAACATACAAAACATGGAGTTAATCAACTGTTTATGTTATCTGTAAGGCTTTCAGTCAACAGGAGGCTACTAGTAGTTAACTTCTGGGGGGCTGGGCATAGTGACTCATGCCTATAAATCCCAACATTTTGGGAGGCCAAGGTGGGAGGATCACTTGAGCCCAGGAGTTTGAGATCAACTTGGGCAACATAGGGAGACCCTGTCTCAAAAAAAAAAAAAAAAAAAAAAAAAAAAAAGGGCTGGGATTATAGGTGTGAGACACTGCACCCAGTCAGTGTGTGCTTTCGTAACAATTTCTGACACTTTAAATTTATTCTTAATACACTTTTCTGTATGTGTATTACACTATAATAAAATATTTTTAAAATAAACACATATTAATGTTTTGGGGTGCCTCCTAATCTCAAAGTAAAACAAGTTATTCCCTAAATGATGTTAACAATATTGAATTAAAAATGACAATTTAGGAGGTGGGCAGATCACCTGAAGTCAGGAGTTCAACACCAGCCTGGCCAACATGATGAAGCCCTGTCTCTACTAAAATACAAAAGTTAGCCATGCTTGGTGGCACACGCCTGTAATCCCAGTTACTCAGGAGGCTGAGGCTGGAGAATCGCTTGCACCCAGGAGGCAGAGGTTGCAGTGAGCTGAGATTGCACCATTGTGCTCCAGCCTGGGCGACAAGAGCGAAACTGCGTCTCAAAAACAAACAAACGGCCGGGCGCGGTGGCTCAAGCCTGTAATCCCAGCACTTTGGGAGGCCGAGACGGGCGGATCACGAGGTCAGGAGATCGAGACCATCCTGGCTAACATGGTGAAACCCTGTATCTACTAAAAATTACAAAAAACTAGCCGGGCGAGGTGGCGGGCGCCTGTAGTCCCAGCTACTCGGGAGGCTGAGGCAGGAGAATGGTGGGAACCCGGGAGGCAGAGCTTGCAGTGAGCTGAGATCCGGCCACTGCACCCCAGCCTGGGCGACAGAGCGAGACTCCGTCTCAAAAAACAAACAAACAAACAAACAAACAAACAAAAAACCAAGACAACTGATCATCGTTGCTTAGGATAAAAAAAGAATGAGGAAAGACCTTTGGAGTTTCAAAAGTATCTCTACTGGGAAAGAAAGAAGTCCACACCCTGTAAGTATTTTTTACAAGATAATGATAGAAAAAGAACTACAGAACACAAGCAGAAATTATGTTTTCTTGAAATTAAAAATAAAATTTAACAATCACAATCCCAGCATCCTGTCATTCATAATTTTGATTTCTGCATATTCTTTCCTTTGTATAATACATATAAATATGTATAAGCTATCAAAACATATAAAAATATATATAACTATACATATAAAAAGTACATACAGTATATGTAAAATACATATGCTGATATATAAGTTGTAAGTATATGTAGTATAAGTTGTGTGTTTTCTTTTTACCTTTTTAATGACTATTTTTTAGATTGATAAATAAGTTTTCCTACTTAAAATAAGGCAGACATGAACATATTTGTACATATGCTATTCAATAACGTTTTAAAGAAAATGTGCTAGTGTAAGAGCCTGAATTAAAGTTTATTAAGAACTTTATAGTTCACTCCATGTTGCCATATAGTTATTTTTTTAAAAAAAGAGGACTGTAATGTCCCCGGTAAATTACCAAACCATTGCTAGGATTAGGTATTGTGTGTGTGCGTGTGCCCATTTCAGCAGGTATAAAATAGTATTTAAAAACTGTTGTGTTTCTTTGACTAATATTATTTTACTTTCCTCATGTGAATTATGTTTACATCCTTTGCCTATTAGAAATCTCCCCATAAATTTGAGCTCTTTAGATTTATATAAACCACATTTTATGTAACTTTTTCCCAGTCTGTTTGCCACTTAGTTTACTTTCTACTGTAAATGAAATTTTAAGTTCTAAATATTCAAAGCCTCACTCAACTTGTTTTCCCAACAGAACACTAAGAGAAAAAGAAATTAGTACAATTATTCAGATCCAAAAAAAGACAACAATATCTTGCAAAAATAAGCATTTAAATAAGGGTATTACAAAACAGACTCCAAAAATGCTAGGAAATCTTAGAAAGTTAGTGAAGTAGAAGAAACTGTCAGCAGAGGACACTGGATATGAAAGTCAGCGTCTCTAAAGTGATGGTAGAATTAACATTAGTTGTGGAATAACAAAACCCAAGGAGTGAGCCTGAGCTTAATTCCAGTATCATCACGAACTGTATGACCTCCTCTGGGGTCAGTATCCCTGCAGACAAAAATAGGGGCACCACCATTTCCATGGCAGATCTGCCATGCTGGTGAAAGCACCTGCTGGTTTCAGTTTTCCCCCTCCCTCTTGGATGACTGGTTTTCCTACAGCCTAAATCTGGTACTGAAGAAGTCACCGCTTCTCACTTTTACTTTGTTAGCTCATATGGTGCCACCTCAAAGACCTACTGGAACTTCTTGTTGCTTGTGACTTGCTCATTTGATAGTTGTGACTGTGTCTGGAATGGGAAGCAAGATTTTGCTTCAAGGTGTTTTAACTTTAATTGCATATTTCAAGAACTGGTTCTTTCTTTAAATGAAGACTCCACTTATATAGATTGACACAATATAACAATATAAGACTTCAAAGCCTGGTATCATTACTGAACAATTAAAGTAAGACTTAACAATAAAAGCAATTACAAGTAAGCAAAAAGAAACTTCTAGAAAACAAACTTTTTATTTTACTCAGTAAACCTTTGACTGTAATATTCCACATCCCTTTATAGGCAGAAAACGACAAAGTTGAAGCGTGTTTATTTCTTAAATTATATCAAAGGAAATTAAATAAGGCATATTTTTTCAAGCAGAATTTGCCTGCATTATCTAAGACTACTATAGAATTTGAATTGAACAGAATAGTAAACGCCAAAGCAGACTGTGTAAAAAACCCACTGAGATGTGGAAAAAATGAATTTCTATATTTATTTCTATCACAATAAGACTAACACTTGAGGGTAAGGCACTGGGTTAAACACTTTACATTTATTAATTCATTTACTATTTAAACTAAGGCACAGATAAAATGAATAATTCACTGAAAATCACAACTAATAAAGTTTGCAAATAAGCAGCAGACAAGATCCAAACCCAGGCAATCTGGCACCAGATTAACCACTAAACCATAATCCTTCTCAAGTGATAGGCTTTAGCAATATTTACTGTCATATTTTCAATAATTCCCAAAACACATTTTTTACATTTTCATATCTCTGAAAAAGAATATGTCTTAAAAGGATGGCATCTTATAATCATAATTGGCAGTATTTTTTCTTTCTTGATGGTACATCTTAGAATCCAGTGTCTTGTTTTCAGTAAGATACACATATGTACTCACTAGGCCTGCTAAATTAGACCTTCATACGTTGTGCCCTATATTCAAGGTATCCTGAAAGAATGGGAATTCCACAATCATAGAAGATGACAGTGGTGTTTAAACTAGCTGAATGTTGTGCTGCAATGTACTGAGATTTATCTATACTTATGTGGATTTATGGATTCTATCCAGTTTTAATTTAACCTTCAAAACTTGGTATCTGACAAATGGTACCTGTAGAAACCACTCATTAAAGACCTAAGTACTAGTGGGGCATGGTGGCTCTCACCTGTAATCCCAGTACTCTGGGAGGCAGGCAGATCGCTTGAGCCCAGGAGTTTGAGACCAGCCTGAGCAATATAGTAAAACTTATCTCTACAAAAAATACAAAAATTAGCTGGGTGTGGTGGGCTGAGGTGGGACAATCATTTGAGCCCAGGAGGTGGAGGCTGCAGTGAGCTATGATCGTGCCACTGCACTCCAGAATGGGTGGCAGAGTGAGCTCTTCTCGCAAAAACAAACAAACAAAGACATAAGCACTAATGCAAAGTATCAACAATAAGAAAATAACAGCACTCAGTCATCTAAAAAAACAACCGCCCCGCTCGATGGTTTGATCGGTCCTGACAACTGGATAAAAAAATAGAAATGCTAAGACTATTTGAATATGGCTTTATATAAACCTCACTTTAAGTGTACACTGAGTTTTGAGCCTTATCTAATGATAGTAGTATAAACATATATGAATTATAAACATATATCTGAAGTATGTTTGAATTTTATTTTTTAAAATTGCTTGGCAATATTTAGGTAAAATAACATCCTCTCACACTGGGGGATGGGTAGAGTCAAACTATCATCACATTTTACACAACAAAGACACCGATAAAAGGTAGGATTCATTCTCATTATTCTCTGATTCTTTCTTTGCAAGTTTACTTGCTAAAATCTGTAATCCCAAAACCAGCACTTGAGGTCCATTTAGCAGTTGCTCACAGACTGCCACACAGCAGAGCAAATTTTGAGTTGCCCAGTGCACATGTTCACAGCTGAGGCGGCATCTTCCCAGATGGGGTCAAACAAGGCGATGCTCTGCTTTCTTGTTTCGGCTCTTGTGCTGTAAACAAGTGTCCTTTTCGTGGGCTATTTAGTGCTAACTTTCTTGCATTTTTGTTGGTGAATTTGGTGTGTAAAATGGCTCCCAAGTGTAAAGGGCTATCTGGTGTTGGCTGAATTGGTGGAGGTGGCCAACTGTATACTTTCATTGTTTCTGTTCAAAGAGGATCTCATAAAGTTAATGATACTGTTTGCATGAGTTGTGACCTAAATAATAATGTATATTTGGTATGGTTTGAACGTTTGTCCTCTCTGAAACTCATGCTGAAACTTGATCTCCAATGTAGCAGTGTTGCGAGGTGCAGCTTTTAAAAGGTGACTGGGTCCTGAGGGCTCTGCTCTGATGAATGGATTAATCTATTCATGGATTAATGGATTATCAAGTGAGTGGCTCTGGTGGCTTTATAAGAGAAGAGAGACCACAGCTGGTATGCTCAGCCCCCTTGCCATGTGATGCCCTGCACCACCTTGGAACTCTACAGAGTCCCCACCAGCAAAAAGGCTCTCAGCAGATGCACCCTTTTGACCTTGGACTTCCAAGCCTCCAGAACTATAAGAAATAAATTTAGTTTCTTATAAATTATCATTTCAGGCATTCTGTTATGACCAACAGAAAACAGACTAAAACAATATTGTATTACTAGTAGAATTAGTTGATTTGCTTTACAGTCACGTAACAATGACCATTAAAAAACCCATCCTTTTTACCACTTGGAACCAAACATCATGAACTTCAATGAATTAGGGTTTGATAGTTCTCTTTAAAGACAGGAATGTAACTCTAACTAGACAAGTCAGTCCCTTTTAAGTGAATCTACCCTGCCACAGATACTACAGAAGAGGCAGCTAGCCCTATGTAGTTGAGTCAGTTTAGTATAGTGGCTTTTGAAGCAGAAAGACCTGAATGTCAATTCCAACCAATTACAGAAAGAGAGGGGTCAATCCATAGATTGGGACCATGGGAAATTACAGTAGATCCAAGTTGAGAATAAACAGAAACTAAAGAAGCAGAGATAAAGAATAAGTCACTTGGTAAATGGACCAAAAGAAGCTCACACTGGAGAATAGCTAAATAACGTAAATGCCAGTGAGGACCACATTGCTGCTGCTGAACACCCTGAAGCTACATTTGAGCCTTCTGTAGTCATGTTACTTATCTTTTAATTCGTTTTCTTTTCTTTTATTCTTTTTTTTTTTTTTTTTAAGAGATGAGGTCTCACTATGTTGCCCAGGCTGGTCTCAAACTCCTGGGATCAAGCAATCCTCCCACCTTGGCCTCTCCAAGTGCTGAGATTACAGGCGTGGCCACCACGCCCTGCCGTTATTTATCTTTTAACTAACTTGGTCCTCCTGCTTCAGTTATGTTCTGGTGAAATTTTGTCTTCTTAATTCCATGACCTATCCATCACACTCCCCCAGCACTCCATTTAACGTGGCTTAGCTCAAATAGAGGTTGGAAAACTGTGCGAGAATGTTAACATTCAAGCATCCATGAGCGTGGGAGTTGCTAGACAAAACTAAGGTCCTTTCCAGCCCTAAAAGGCCACGATTCTAACTTGTGAGCCTACTCAATATTTTCTTCAAGGTAACACAAATCCCTAAAATTTACCACCACCAAACAGTACTTCCTTTTATGGTCCTAAATAAGATCCTTTATACAGGAATGCCCTAGGTTCCTATATTCTGAGATTTCACAAACATCCTCATTTTAGCTTCAAGACTACCAATTTCAATGGTAACTTTTCTTAAGCCTTATTTTCACAAAGTAGAGTCCTTATATTTTTAGTATCTTGCAACGCCCAAGCCCCCTTGCACTTCTAACCCACTACAGATACTGTACTGCAACATTTTCTCTATGCATCAACGCCTCTTTTTTTTTTTAAAGGCTGGTATATTGTTCCATTATACAAACGTACCGTAATTAATATTTCACCAGTTCTTACTAATAGTTCTTACTAATGGACTTCGGGTGGTTTCCAATTATATTACTATAATTATTACATACAACGCTCAGGTCCACAACTTTTTACATGTGTATCTTTAGCGTATGCAAGAGCAACTAAAATATCACTGGGTCATTTCAAGTTGCTCCTCTTTGAACTGTTTTGAGCCTAGATCTATTTCTGAACAGGAACAAAAATCAGAAAGAACCCAAAACTCTGGTTGCAGATGCAGAAATACAGTGTGGCACGATGCTAATGGGAGAAATGGTCTCTTTTATTAGCTTGAGACTAGATCTTCAAGGGTTCCCAAGAAAAGAAAATACATTGTAATTCTCGAAGAATTTTAGATACCTCAGAGATGAGGTTAAGAAATAGTCAAAGCTTAACAGTCGAAGATCTGAAGCTTCAATTTCATTCTTTGATGTTCCCGATTACAGAAGTTCAAAGATGATATCTGTTTAAAAAATTATATATATGCACATATGCTAAAAAAAAAAAAAAAAAAAAAGGAAACACGATAAACGTCATCGCCCAGCCTTCTTAAAGATCGCTCCCAACCGCGGCTAGCCGGGCAGGACAGACCCGAGCGGCACCCGAGCCGCATCCACGCCGCCCGCCCGTGCCTGGGGTCTGGTGGGTAACGGGCCCGGCGGGAAGGAGGGGCTCCCCGGCCGTCCCTCCCAGCTCTCACCTCAGCTCCTCGTCGACACTCCCGCGGGGCTGTTCGGCCGACGGCACCATAGAGGAAGTCGTAGAGGTCTTGTTCTTCAGGATCCCCTTGATGGGCCGGTGCGAGGCCGTCGAGGCCGCCATTGCCGGGCGCTCCGGCTGTCGGCTCAGGGTCGCTGCTTGGCGTGGGGTCCGCGAAGAGAAGGGTCGGCACAGCAGAGACTCGCAGGCAGCCGCGGAGCCCGCTCAGGGCTAAAGCGGCCGCACCTGCTGCCTCGGAAACGGCTACCGGAGCGGTTGTCACGACACAACGACCCCGACGCCAGAGCCAACGCCGAACGGGTGGCGGCTCCTCGCGCTCCCTTAGCCGCCAGCACTTGACCCGCCGCTCGCGGAGAGACGCCGGCCTAGAGCTCCAGCGCGGGCGCGACGCCGACGCCGAAGCCAAGCGGGCCAGCCCTCTCGCGATATCTAGGGAGGGGGCGGGGAGGGGGCGGGGCGAGAACAGAGCCGACCTCCTCGCCCCGCCCCCTCCGTCCCGCCCGCGCTCCTCGCCCGCCCCCGCGCGGCGCTGTGAGGCGGGAGCTGTTTCCGAGAGCCCGCGGGAGAGCGCCCGGGCCCGCTGCTGCCCCGACCCGCGCGTTTCTCGAGCAGCCTCGTCCCACCACCTTGGGAGGCCGTAGTGTTATTTTTATTTTTCGGATCAGCAGCCTGAGACTCGGTGACGTCACTCCGCAGAGAGGTTAGCTGACTTGAAGAAAAGGGACATCTCCTCTTTCCGTTTCGCCGGTGTAAAAAGCCGAAGTGCCGGTGATAAAAGCATGCACTGCCAACACTGGAGTGGTCCTTCGAGGCCTATTATGAAGTCATAGAGTGTCTGCGTTGGAATCGCCTCACCTCCTTTTTCCGTTGGAGAAGCCGACGGACGGACGGGCAGCGAATCCCGCCGTCGCACAAGCCGTCCAGGCAGAGAGCGCAGGAGGCGGGAGGGCGGCAGCGACACGTCTCCCAGCCAAGGACCCCCTGGGCCCGCAGAGGCCGCGACAGGTTCCCCCCACAGAGGGAACCAGCTCTGCCGCAGGTCGATGTGGACTTCAAGCCTGCAGAGCGGAGAGCCCGTTTCCATCGCTTAAAGCCACCCCGTGTGTGGTACTTGTTATGGCCCCTGTACCCCACCACCACCCTCCCCAACTCCAGTTCGCAGCTGGCTCCTCACCAGGCTCTTTTCCATGGCTCTTTCTTGACCAGGCCTTTTTATCATTCTCACCACAGGTTAGAGCACAGCAGACTGAGCCACCCAGAACTGGCCACTCCGGTGGACCAGCCCCTGCGGATTCACAGACCACAGGGCCTGGAAGGGACCTTGTCAAGCAGGCCCATGAGGTGGCTCTTCAGCCTCTTTCTCCAACAACCCCAGGGGCTAGAAGCTCGCCACACCCCTGTGCAACTCATTTTATCTTTGGACAGCTCTGAGTCAGGGAGTTCTTAGATTGAGCTGACACCTGGCTCTCAGTAATGTCTGTCCACTGCTGTGGGGGGTGAGAGGAAGCGTTTTCCCCCATCTAACCCCTATAGCAGCAGTCTCACTCCCATGGCTCATCTCTGGACCACAGTCTCATCTTCTTTCACACAGGCTCTGTGCCTTTTGAGGACGACCCTGTTCTGTGTCCTTAGGACTCTGCCCCTCAGGGATGACTGTAGGGTTCTGATTGTTTTTATTGTCTGGCCCCTAGCCCCTAGCGAATTCCTGGCACAGAACAGGGCCTCAGTATGGGAATGGATGTGGATGGAGATAATGGAGGGGAAGTGAGCTGGAAGGGAAGAAGGGAAACAGGGTTCCCCAGGGATTTGCCTCAGCCAGGGGCCTGCACAGTCACTCTTGGCACTGGCCCCACCTTTGTTCCCAGTCAAATATCCACTGGTGCCGTCTCTCCCTCCCAGGCCAGGACTGCTCAGTGAATCTAACACTATGCCCTGACAGCCCTGTCCAGCCCATGGAGCAGAGAGAGAGTTCTCAGCCAGGGGAAGCAGGATGGCCACCTCCCTTCCTTTCCTGAGTTCTTTCCACCTGTGTTCAACACCTGTGTTGCGTCTCCTGCCCTGTCAGCAGGCGCCTAGGTCAGTGATGGCAATCCTGTTTTCCGGGGCATACACAAACTTCCCTGTATGTTCTAAATTACTGGGCAGATCTGCTTTGTTCCTGCTTGGCCTGGGAAGCGTCACTGAGTTCAGCATCCCTGAACTCAGCATCCCTGAACTCAACTGTGACTGGGCCCTTAATTAAGCAACAGCTTGCTTTCAGGCCCTCTAATGAAAGGAACTATGATCGTATGGCATAAAGTGTTTTATTACAGTTAATAAACAAACATTGGAACAGGAGGTGATGAAGAGTTCTCTGAAGAACCTTGGAAACGCATTTCCCTCATCAAGAGTTAAACTTTTATCTCTTGTACTGGTTCTTCCACTCCCAAACCCACAACAAATGAAAGCAGATGATGACTTTGGTAGCCCTTAAAAAAAAAAAGTTTGTAAAATTGTAAGGGCCAGTACTGCTTTTTGATTTTTGGTTTTTTTTTTGAGACAAAGTCTTGCTGTGTCATTCAGGCTGGAGTGTAATGGCACAATCTCCACTCACTGCAATCTCTGCCTCCCGGGTTCAAGTGATTCTCCTGCCTCAGCCTCCCGAGTAGCTGAGATTACAGGTACCCGCCACCACACCCAGCTAATTTTTGTATTTTTAGTAGAGATGGGGTTTCACCGTGTTGGCCAGGCTGGTCTCGAACTTCTGACCTCAGGTGATCTGCCCACCTCAGCCTCCCAGAGTGCTGGGATTGCAGGGGTGAGCCACTGCGCCTGGCCTGCTTTTCCTTATGTTTCAGAATAGTCGAACCACTTTATTCCTCAGTGTGGCCCAAATAAGATTTTCAAATGCTTCTAAACAGAGCTCTCCTTCTGTGCCTCTGCCTCTGCTGAGATTTGCTCCTGTAGGAAGTTATCTGGACCAAACGGCCCAAGCACTGAATTTAGCTTTATTGGTGTTACATTTCCTGTGTGTTGAGGGTTTGGCTGCCAAGAGGTGAATTGTAGATGGAATCTTTCATTCTGGTTTCAGTTTCTGGAAGTAGCTATTGAGCTCAAGGCAAATAATATATTTAAAGAGATATACATGATTTAAGGATAATCTGGCATTTATCTCTGCTCTCTTTTTGAAGACTTCATCATCATGGTTGCCTGACCCAACACAAGATATTTGGAGGAGGAGAGGGGACACTTTTATTGTACCCCATCATGTGGCTGAGTCATTTGGCTCTCCATTCAATGGAACAGACGACTGTGGACAACACCATTGGGTTTCCCACCAAGGACAGAATTCCAAAGCAACAATGGCTTCCATGGTTAGCTCGCCCAGCCTGCCCGAGTCATCAGCTAGTTCCACAGAGTAGAGAAGTGGGTAGTGCCCCCCCACCTAACGTCTGGAAAAATTCCCAAAAGTTGTGACTTCAAGACCACCGAGTCAGCAGCAACTCTTTTCCTGCCAAGAATAGCACATTGTTCTTTTCCTTTTCACGTAATCCCTCCCCGGAAAGAGAAGATCACAGATTTTGTAGTATTAAATACGTCGTAGAAATTCATGGTAGCAGGGGCAAGATCATTTAAACAAAATACAGAAAGTATCAAGAGAGAAAAAGCCAAGGACAAAGATTAATCATTTTCTGCTTAAAAAAAAAAAAAGGCTTTGATTTGCAACCATGGAATGTTCCACTGTTTCTCTTCTCTTCAAAGACATCTACTGAAAGGATTCCTTAACCTTACCAAGTGGCCAAAATACTTCTCTGAGAAGACTCACAGAGCATAGGCCTCCCTAGGGTACACAAAGATTTCATTAGTCCCTGGATGTTTCCTGATCCTTTCAAAAACTGATTAAATTCAGAGACTAGGCAAATACTTCTTTCAGAACCTATGAGGCAAAAACAAAAGAAGAAGGCAGGACATGCAGTGTGACAAACCTTGGAATGGTGAGTAGGAAATATGAGTTAGTTTTTGGCTAAGCTATGAATTTACCTTGTGCCTGCCAGAAATTAGTCTTTTGTGACTGTAAATTTTCTGTGTTAACTGGTTTGGTTTATAAATTATTGCAAGAAGTAAGGGAGCAGTGTCATGTATTGTAATTTCATTGTGTCAGTTTTGCCAAGTTCTCTTGCATTTTGTTATTCTATGAACTCATAATGGGATAAAGAGTATAGGGTTTGATTCAGAACATATGTGATATTGGTATAAACGCTTCATGGAAAACCCTAAATATATTTTGAAGCCTACATAGTTAAAAGTCACCATTGGAAGACTTTTTTACTTTAATATTGTATTTATGCTCGTTAGCACTCATCCTCATTTGAAATTTCTCAAATGTGTTATTATTTTATTTAACTGTTGTCTCCAGATTTGTCTGAGGACCTCCACTTTCTTCACTGTCCATTCATCTTCATACTGCTCTCATATTTTTTTTTTTTTAAATTGAGCTATGCAATGATCCTTAGTTTATAAATTCAATTCCACTTTGCCACACACAGTATTAGGCTTGGGCAAACAATTAGAACTTGCCCTCCTTGCCTGGGCGCTGTGGCTCCCACCTGTAATCCTAGCACTTTGGGAGGCCGAAGTAGGTGGATCGTGAGGTCAAGAGATTGAGACCATCCTGGCCAACATGGTGAAACCCCATCTCTACTAAAAACACAAAAATTAGCTGGGCATAGTGGCCCATGTCTGTAGTCCCAGCTACTTGGGAGGCTGAGGCAGGAGAATCACTTGAACCCGGGAGGCGGAGGTTGCAGTGAGCCGAGATCACGCCACTGCACTCCAGCCTGGGGACAGAGGGAGACTCCGTCTTTAAAAAAAAAAAAAAAGAACTTGCCCTTCTTTTTTTTTTTTCTGCTCAGGGAACTCAGTCTGCAATGGTTGCTCATTGCCTAGGATAAAGTCCAAATCCTTTGGGCCTTCACAATCCAGCCCTATCTGTTTTTCTAGTCTCCTTTACTTTTTACATCCACTTGCTTTCCTCTATGTTCTTCACACCAGTCGCACTGCCATTCTCAAGGTGTCATATTCTGTCCCTTTTTCATGCCTTTACTAATTTGTGTGAAATGCCATCCCCTATTCTTGCTCTTAAATTACCCCAGTTCAAAGGTTACCTCCTTCTCTGCCTCCATGCAGGCAGTTAGTCTTCACCTTCACCGAGATGCTGAGGAACTGTTTGCATTCTTCTCATTGTATCACCATTATCTAAGGGTCCATCCCTCCGCTGTGGCCTCTTTGGGAGCAGGTGCATGTCTTCCTCCTCTTTCTCTCCCGACAGCATGACTGAATGAATACAGTGTCTCCCATAAGAGGCCCTTGATACGAGTTGGTTATGTAAATCAAAGAAAGTGACCAAGGCGAGTCTCGATCATTTGGGTTTATTTGCCAAGGTTAAGGAAGTGCTCAGGAAAGAACACCGATCCACAGGAAAAACTGTGGCCCATGCTTTTTCCAGAGGGTCTGGGGACCTCAATATTTAAAGGGAAAAGAATGAATATTGTAGAAAGAGAAAGAAAGTTTTTTTTACAAAGGGTAAATAAAGGGTGGATAAGAGGGAAGCCATTGCATTCTTTTGTCTTTGATCAGCCATTTACATGTGAGAGGGTGGTAGAGGTACAGTCACTTACACATTCGAGGAATCTGCATTTTTTACGTAACGTAAACATAGGGCAGAGGAAGCAAACACGTACGCCTTTGTCTCAGGTAAGCAGACGGATGTGAGTTCTGTCCTTTGCCCCATACCTGCAAAGATAAGTTATCAATGTACATTGCCAGGGTGAGATTCAACAGAATTGTTTTAGAGTAAAGATCTGGGAGCCCACAAGGAATTTCCCTATGGGCAAATTGTGAGAGAGGTCTATAGCTTTTTTATCTGGTAGCTAGCTATCTATTTAGAACACAATGGGAGACAGGTTTGCAAGACCCAGTTCCCAGCTGGATTTTTCCCCTTTGGCTTAGTGAGTTTAGGGTCTCAAGATTTATTTTCCTTTCACAGTTGAATAAGGGAATAAATGAGTTAACTGTTCCTAAATTCGACCTCCCCAGTAATGGTGCCCATAACAACATCAATTTCTTGGAAAGCAATCTGACTACATATCTTGTTCTGCATGGCTAAGGAAGGCATTAGCAGCTATAATGCTAGCAAGGAAATAATAGAAATAAGAAAGACTGCTGAGTCGGTAGAGAATGCATTAAAAAGAGGGAGTTGTCCTGTTACCAGTCAGAAATCTTCATTGAGGTCTGTTACGTGCCAGGCCCTTTCCTAGGTGTTGTCTCTTGCTTAGTTTATTGCATAAGTAAACTACAGCAGGTACTGTATTTCCTCTTTTTATTTTAATTTCGTTTACTTTTCTTTTCTTTCTTTTTTTTTGAGATGGAGTCTCACTCTGTTGCCTAGGCTGGAGTGCAGTGGTGCAATCTTGACTCACCACAAACTCTGCCTTCTGGGTTCAAGAGATTCTCTTGCCTCAGCCTCCCAAATAGCTGGAATTACAGGCACACACCACCATGCCTGGCTAATTTTTGTATTTTTAGTAGAGACAGAGTTTCACCATGTTGGCCAGGCTGGTCTCAAACTCCTGATCTGAGGTGATCCACCCACCTTGGACTCCCAAAGTACTGGGATTACAGGTGTGAGCCGCCACGCCCGGCCTCCTCTTTTCATTTTAGGTTCAGAACCCTTTCTTTAAAAATTTCATTGTTAGGCCAGGTGCAGTGGCTCATGCCTATAATCCTAGCACTTTGGGAGGCCAAGGCAGGTGGATCACCAGAGGTCAGGAGTTCAAGACCAGCCTGGCCAACATGGTGAAACGCTGTGTCTACTAAAGACACAAAAATTAGCCAGGCGTGGTGGCGTGCACCTATAATCCCAGCTACTTGGGAAGCTGAGGCAGGAGAATCACTTGAACCTGGGAGGCGGAGGTTGCAGCGAGCTGAGGTCATGCCTTTGCACTCCAGCCTGGGTGACAAGAGTGAAACTCTGTCTCAAACAAAACAAAACAAAACAAAGTTTGTTATTAGATACACATATACACACATAACACACACAAACACACACACATGCACACACGTCCACCCCTCGCTTTGTGTGTCTCTCCCAGCTCTGGCTCTGGGCTCCAGGAGAATGCTGTTGCTGTTTTCACAAAGGCATAGCTTCCTGTGTCATCAGGTGCACCTGTGTTATCACGTGTTTTTATCAAGTGGTGCCCTAGATAGGACTCAAGACCCTCTTTGCTCTCCCGTGGCTGAGGCAGGTGGGAGGAATCCCTCAGCAGGAACCACAAGGCTCTCACGGGATAAAGTGCTGTCCCGTTGGTTTCTCCCCCAAGGACTTCACCAGACTTCATCAGAAGAAAGCAGTGCCAGAGGGGACTGCAGAGGAAAGCTGGGGCTTGGGAAACCAGCAGCAGGGGCCACGTGGGCAGGTGGTTTCTGTGTGAACCTCTGATCTGTGAAACATAAACAGGAAATGTTGAAGGCTTCTCGTGCTCTTTTTTGATATCAGGAACATTCTGCGGCACAAAAGAGTTTGTCCTCTCACTGTTTCTCATACATGGAGGTTTTCTAACCAGCATCCTGAACAGAACTGAAGTACAAATAAAACCAAAGTAAAAACTAGCTTTATCTCTAGATTTTAAAATTTTCATTTTTTTTTTATGGTGGCACCTATACTGTTACCTTGTAGGTACCAACTAGAATGTACTTTTTAACCGCCTGTCATTCATGGTTTACCTACTTGGAAGCTCAACCCTGTCCAAGACTGGACCCCAGTCGACACAAATTTTATCTTAATTTTATGAAGGTCTATCCCACCCCTAATATTCTGACATTCTTAAATACGCTGCTCAGCTGTGCTTGTCAAAGGCAATTGCGTTTGCTACATTTCAGAACAGAGTCCACACAGACCCCATTTGGCTCTGTGCTAGGAATGGCAGCAGTGCAAGACTGTGGAGCTCTATGGTTGACCACAACTTTGATCTTGCTAGGTGCCGCCAAGTTGGAAAAAATTAACTAAGACTGCAGGGTCAAAGAGAACACATCAAAGCATTAACTGCTTTTGTTTCATGTTTCCTCTCCCTCCATAGAGGGACACAGAAATTAAGAAAATTGCCGGATGTGGTTGCTCACACCTGTAATCCCAACACTTTGGGAGGCCAAGGTGGGTGGATCATGAGGTCAGGAGTTTGAGACCAGCCTGGCTAACATGGAGAAACCCTGTCTCTACTAAAAATACAAAAATTAGCCGGGTGTGGTGGTGCACCCCTGTAATTTCAGCTACTTGGGAGGCTGAGGCAGGAGAATCGCTTGAACCTGGGAAGCAGAGGTTGCAGTGAGCCAAGATCGCGCCACTGCACTCCAGCCTGGGCAATAGAGTGAGACTCGGTCTCAAAAAAAAAAAAAGAGAAAGAAAAAAAAGAAATTAAGAAAATGTATACAGAGTGGGCAGGAACAAAATCTGGTGAATCAAGTCTGCAGGCTTATTAAATGTGACAGTATGCTTCCTGAAGGATTAGAAATAAAGTACAGTGAAGTCAATGCTATAATAGCTCTAAGCAGAGCCAAGCACAATGTCTTTTCCTCCCCTCACAAGTACTGAACTCTTCTTTCAATCTGCTCAGCTCTGGGACTAGGCCAAGCCTTGTCCTCCTGGGACAGCTGCTTTAGGAGCCAACCAGGCGAGCCCAGCCAGTTCTCAGGGAGTTGAATGGCATGGTGGAGAAGTCCTTTCACACCCAAGGCCAGTCTGTGTACCAGGCCTCCCATCCCTGTCCCCCTTGGGGCCTTGAATGTGCAGCCTCTTTCACCACTGTCATCTTCTGGCCTCCCCATGTAGCTTCTCCTCGAATGCCTGCTGGGCATGCCAGCCTCCATTCCTCACAAACTGCTTATGTGCAGGGTGATACTCAGGATATTTGAAAACCAAAACGGTGTGGGCAGTCCGCAACTAAGCAGGAAGGAAAATGGCTATCACGCAGGCATGGCTCCATGTAATTCAGAGAAGCCTCTGCTACCAGGTGTTACCGCTTTAGTTTTTGGGCTCACTGGGGAGCCCCAGGGGTGGTCACAAGATGGGGAACATTCTGGAGGCTCAAAAGAGTGGCCGTGCACAGAGTACAACTGTTGTGCGTTGGTACACACCCACCTGTCACGTCAGCCGGTCTGAGACCCCACATGCCTTCCCAGAATGTTGCCTGCACTCCTCGCCTTAACAGAAGTCTGGGTTTTCTGTCCTATGCAACTCACAAATAGTGGCCAGCAGTTCTGTGCCATGGAGCACAGGACTGGGCAGGAGTTAGGTTTCTCCTTGACTCCCAAGACTGCTGCTGCGGTTATCATCATTCCCTCTGTCCTGACCCACGGCCCAGGGTAAAAATTTCTTGAGGCTCATGTCAATGCCATCCCCCGTGGGCTCCTTCCAGTGGCTGCCATCTGGTAAAGCTCCTGCTGATCTCTAAATGCCATCAAGAACTTTGGTCCATTTCTTTTTTTCTCATTTAAGATATATTTCTTAAGCATTCACTGTGCCAGACAACTTGCTGTACGTCCAGAGATGTATAAAACATGATTCTTGCCCTTAAAGGTAAGCTCATCTTTTTTTTTTTTTTGAGACGGAGTCTTGCTCTGTCGCCCAGGCTGGAGTGCAATGGTGCGATCTCGGCTCACCACAAGCTCTGCCTCCCGGGTTCCAGTGATTCTCCTGCGTCAGCCTCCTGAGTAGCTGGGATCACAGGCGCATGCCACCATGCCCAGTTCAATTTTGTATTAAGTAGAGGTGGGGTTTTACCATGTTGGCCAGGCTGGTCTCGAACTCCTGACCTCAGGTGATCTGCCCATCTTGGCCTCCCAAAGTGCTGGGATTACAGGCGTGAGCCACCGCCTCCAGCTGTAAGCTCATAATTTAATAAAGAAATATAAAAGAATGACCAGACCAGGTGGTAAATGCCTAAGTGGACATACAGCGTTTACAAATGTAGAAACGTGGGCACATGGAAATGATGATGTACTAGTTTCCTGTGGCTTAAAACAACAGAAACGTATTCTCCCACAGTTCTGGAGGCTAGACATCTGAAATCAAGGTGACGGCAGGGCCATCCTCCCTCTGAGACTCCAGGCAGAATCTTTTCCTGCCTTCTCCTAGCTTCCAGTGCTGGCCAGCGATCCTCAGCATTCCCTGCTTTCGGCTGCATGACTCCGGTCTCTGTTGTCGTCCTGTGTTCTCCCCATGTGTTTCTGTCTTCGCGTGCCATTTTCCTTTCCTTACGAGGATATTAGTCATATTGTATTAGGGCCTACCCTAATGAGCTCATTTAATTCAATATGCAAAGACCCTATTTCCAAATAAGGTCACATTCCCAGGTACTGGGAGTTAGGACCTCAACATATCTTTTTAGGGGACACAGTTCAACCCGTAACAGTTGGATAGTCAGGAGAGCAGGGGAAGGACCAGAGAAGGCTGGCCAGACAGGCTTGGCGAGCTGGTAAACAGGAGTCAGCAGGGCAGGGAGAAGGGTGTTGTGTTGTCTGGAATGATGTATGTAAACAGACTGGGGTCCGAGAGGGTGACACCTTTGGAAACTGCAAGGTGTTCAGTCTGACAGGCATAAAGGATCTATGCTCGGTAGTGGCAAAAGATAATCCTACAAGTTGGCAGGAGCCAAGTCATGAATCTCACCGTCTCCCCACACGAATGTGCCTGCACTCCTTTACTCCCCCTTGCTGGCTGACTTTAACCAGTCATCTCAAACCCCTACTTCCCCCTCACTTCCCACATGCAGTTGATCCCTCAGACCACCTGATTCTGCCTCCTAAAAATCTCCTAAATCAGGCCAGGCATGGTGGCCCATGCCTGTAATCCCAGCAGTTTGGGAGGCTGAGGTGGGTGGATCACCTGAGGTTAGGAGTTCGAGACCAGCCTGGCCAACATGGTAAAACCCCATCTCTACTAAAAATACAAAAATTAGGCCAGGCACAGTGGCTTACGCCTGTAATCCCAGCACTTTGGAGGCTGAGGCGGGCAGAGCACGAGGTCAAGAGATCGAGACCATCCTGGCCAATATGGTGAAACTCCATCCCTACTAAAAAAAAAATGCAAAAATTAGCTGGGTGTGGTGGTACACACCTGTAGTCCCAGCTAGTCTGGAGGCTGAGGCAGGAGAATCGCTTGAACCTGGGAGGCAGAGGTTGCAGTGAGCCGAGATCACACCACTGCACTTCAGCCTGGCAACAGAGCAAGAGTCCATCTCATAAAACAAACAAAAAAACAAAAACCCAACAACAAAAACAAAAATGAGCCTGTCCTGGTGGTGGGCGCCTGTAATCCCAGCTGCTCCAGAGGCTGAGGTAGGGAGAATCTCTTGAACTGGGCGGTGGAGGTTGCAGTGAGCTGAGATCACACCTTAGTACTCTAGCCTGGGTGACGAGCGAAACTAAACACCATCTCAAAAAATAATAACAATAGTTCTCTTTGCCATCATTTCTCTTCCTGTGGAGCTGCTGCCGTGAAGGTTGAGCTGTGCAGTTTCAGCGGGTACAAGATCTAGCCAGGACATGGAAAGCGCTACGCCAGGACCCACGGGAAGGTTTTCCAGTTTCTTAATGCAAAATGCAAGTTGGCATTCCTTTCCAAAAGGAACCCTTGGCAGATAAACTGTACTGTCCTCTACAGAAGGAAGCACAAAAAGGGACAGTTGGAAGAAATTCAAAAGAAAGGAACCCGTTGAGCAGTCAAATTCCAGAGGCCATCACTCGTGTATCTCTTGCTGCTATAATGACCAAGAGGAATCAGAAACCTGAAGTTAGAAAGGCTCAAAGAGAACAAGCTATCAGGGCTGCTAAGGAAGCAAAAGAGGCTAAGCAAGCATCTAAAAAGACTGCAATGGCTGCTGCTAAGGCACCTACAAAGGCAACGCCTAAGCAAAAGATTGTGAAGCCTGTGAGTTTCAGCTCCCTGAGTTGGTGGAAAACGATAAACTGGCAGATTAGATTTTTAAATAAAGATTGGATTCTGGATTCTAACTCGAAGAATAAGAGGAAGAACAAGAGGAAGAAGAGGAGGAAGAGGAAGAGGGAGGAGGAGGAAGAGGGAGGAGGAAGAGGAAGAGGGAGGAGGAGGAAGAGGAAGAGGGAGGAGGAAGAGGAAGAGGGAGGAGGAGGAGGAGGAAGAAGAGGAGGAGGAGGAGGAAGGGGAAGTAGTTCTCCTAAATCTGCCTTCTTGTTTCTACTTCCACTTTCTAGTTCAGGCCCTCGTCATGACACAGTGGAGCACTGGCCATCTCACGGGTCCTCCTGCTGTCAGGCCCGTGCATCCCCTCTCGGTTCTCAGGGGTCCTCCAGCTGTCAGGCCCATGCATCGCCTCTCCGTCTCCTCTGCCGCTAGAGCCATCACTCAATGCTCTGGACCGTACCTCTCCCGGGGCAGGAGGTAGGTGGATCCCCATAGTGTCATGAATGATGCTGCTTTAGTCAGCTACCTGAGCTTCACCAGCCGCTTCCTCATCAGATCCCGGCATTCTCCGTGGCCAGCCTGAAGACAGAGCGTTTGCTTTCAGAGAACTCCAGCCTCGATTTGCTCTTTAGTGACTTTTTTCCTACTGTGAATTAACAAGTCGATATTCAGATTTCATTTTTAAGATGCAAGTTAAATTCTTTCCTAGAATTGAGTCCTTGAATCAATTCACCTTCAGATTGCAATCTGAGCTCCATGTCATGGTTTACAGCTGTCAGTGATCTGACCTTTGGCCACCGGTTCTACTTCTCCTCTACAGGATTTCGGACCCTAGGTGCTAATGGAATTATTTGAGTTCCTACTTGGTGGGAGTCTTTCCTCTGCCTGGGGTACCGCCTCCTCCCCCTTCTATTTTCTTTTCTTTTCTTTTCTTTCTTTTTTTTTTTTGAGGTGGAGTCTCGCTTTGTCGCTCAGGCTGGAGTGCAGTGGGGCGATCTCAGCTCACTGCAACCTCTGCCTCCTGGGTTCAAGCGATTCTCCTGCCTCAGCCTCCCGAGTAGCTGGGATTACAAGGGCACACCACTATGCCTGGCTAATTTTTGTACTTTTAGTAGAGAAAGAGTTTCACCATGTTGGCCAGGCTGGTCTCAAACTCCTGACCTCGTGATCTGCCCGCATCAGCTTCCCAAAGTGCTGGGATTACAGGCATGAGTCACCGCACCCAGCTTCTCCCTTCTATTTCTGACTACCTCCAGCTTGTTTTTCCAAACGCAGCTCAGGATTTGCTCTGGAATGAAGCCTTCTCTACCTCTTCAGGGCAGCATCAGGTGGCCCTTCTCTGTGCTCCCGGAATCCCTCATTCTACCATCCATTATAGCCTCTCATCTTATTTGATCTCCACACCTACATGGTTGGTTTTCTTGTTTATGTTTCCGTCTAGACTCTGAACAACTCCAGCAGGCTCCAAGTCAGTTCTCCCAAAAACACTACGTAATCATTGCTCTTTTGGCACCTATTGGGAGTATCCTATGCTTTTTTTTTTCTTTTCTTTTCTTTTCTTTTTGCCTAATGTTGGCATTTTAATTTTGCGTTTTCTTGATAGAATGGGTAAATTTCTATAGCCATTAGCTGTGGACTCTAAGGCACTCCTCTCCAAAGGCATAGTGTTTGTACCTACTATGGATGCTGCGCCATGAAGACTGAGTTGGGGATGGAGCAATCAGCAGGCAGCTGGGGGCGTTGCTGTGGATGAGATGCTGAGGTTACTGGGGGCGTTGCTGTGGACGAGATGCTGAGGTTACTGGGGGCGTTGCTGTGGACGAGATGCTGAGGTTACTGGGGGCGTTGCTGTGGGTGAGATGCTGAGGTTACTGGGGTCGTTGCTGTGGGTGAGAAGCTGAGGTTACTGGGGGCGTTGCTGTCGATGAGATGCTGAGGTTACTGGGGGTGTTGCTGTGGACGAGATGCTGAGGTTACTGGGGTCGTTGCTGTGGATGAGATGTTGAGATTTACGTGGAGACTCTAAAGATGATCGTTTCTGGATGGATCCCAGTTGTAAATGCTTGAAATAACTTGCTTGCAGTCACCTGTAATATTTGGTACAAATTAGGACTTGTAATTTATAGGGTTTATAATTAATACTTCAGAATTCGATATATAATTTTGTGATTTTTGAGCTCTTGATTAATAATAGCAGAATAGTAACAGCTCCAAGGGAACTAAACAACACCATCATTCATCAAATGTTGTGAACCTGTTATGAGGTAATTTGAAATATGGAGCCTACGGTGTTTTTGGTAAAAAAAAAAAAAAAAAAAAATTCTTTGGAGACAGAGTCTCACTCTGTTGCCCAGGCTGGAGTACAGGGATGAAATCATGACTCATTGCTTCCTCAGGTCCCCAGGCTTGAGATCCTCCCACCTCAGCCTCCTGAGTACCTGGGACTATAGGCACACACCACCACACCTGGCTCATTTTATTTTTTGTAGATACGGGGTCTCCTTCTGTTGCCCAGGCTGGTCTCAAACTCCTGGCCTCAAGATCCAAAGTACTGGGATTACAGACATGAGCCACCGTGCCTGGCCCTAAAAATATTTTTAAACTTCCTTAAAATGCCAAAAAGATAGGAACAACGAAATACTCAAAAAAGGATTGATTTTTAAGCCCGGCTCCACACCAATTTTTATTAACTTCATTTCTCTGTATTAGAAGTGAGGAATACAAAGATGAATGAAACAGGGTTCCTATCACCATCTAGTGGGAAGGACAGGCTGGCAAACCAACAGTTAATCAAGGAGGTAATTTAGGTAAATGATTTAGAGTTGACACATTGGATTTATCTTTGGAGGCAGTAATTCCAAGGACAAGAACTAACAACTGCCTTTCTGCCAGAGCTCACATGAGGGTCGGAGTTCTTAGGCATAATTCAAATAGTGAGCTGAACCAGTCCTCAGAGCAGGTAACTGCAAACATAGGTTTTCTTAGGTTACCAATCACTGTCCCGCAGGCAGAAATCTACCATACTATTTCTTGCTGGTATTGAATTTGGTGGCGTTCATGCAGTATTTTCTGGGGTGTCCTATGAATTCTGTTTCTGGAGACTCTCTCTACTGCCTGAATAGTTTCCTTTGAATTTTATTATTCTAAAGTAATTATTTTTCATTATGAGTTGCTTTGCTTTGTCCTTTTTTTTTTTCAGTTTTTTTGTTAAACATTATTTGTGTGGAAAATTGTCCCTTAGGAAGCCATCCATCATTTTCTTTTTTTGATTTTCAAGGAGATGCTTTTCTATGAGATGGTGGTGGAAGTGGATGCTACAATACTAGACATAGGGCCTGGCGCAGTGGCTCACGCCTGTAATCCCAGCACTTTGGGAGGTTGAGGCAGGTGGATCACAAGTTCAAGAGTTTGAGACCAGCCTGGCTGACACGGTGAAACCCTGTCTCTACAAAAAATACACAAGTTGGCTGCATGTGGTGGTGGGTGCCTGTAATCCCAGCTACTTGGGAGGCTGAGGCAGGAGAATTGCTTGAACCCAGGAGGCGGAGGTTGCAGTGAGCTGAGATGGCACCACTGCACTCCAGCCTGGGTGACAATGGAAGACTCCATCTCAGAAAAAACAAACAAAAAACACAATACTAGACATCGTTAATGAATAATATTAGTTAACAAGAGGTTTGAGAGCTAGCAGAGATTCTCTAAGGTTATTATTTGATAAATCACTCGTTTTCACAGAGTCACTGCTTACTGTGGGTAATATGTTTGCTGTTGGTTGACAATGAACCTACTTAGGAGAAGATATGATCCTTCAGGGCTTTTATTTGTTTGAAATGAAAAAATTCTTTCTCTTTTCAATAACAGACAGTGATGCTTTTCTGTTATAATTCAAAACAGGTTTCGGAACGCATGTCATTTTCGGGGAGATGGGAAGGATGAATGAATGAGCCGGAGTGCACTTTCTATAACATATACACGGGAAATGGGAGCTGGATGCAGATAAGTCTTGCATGCTTATTAAGAACATTTTAATGTTTCTCAGTTGATGTATGAAGTATTTGCAATCAGCGTTTGCTTCTTCAATCGCAAGGAGGCAGCATAGTCTCATGGGAGGAGGGGAAGTGGGTCTATTCAAAACACTTGTTCTTCCTGCTGCCTGTGCTGTTCTTGTCCAGAAGGCCCGCGGAGCCGGGAGTGTCTCATGGAGTCATTCAGTTCCTTGCCTCCTGGTAGAGTTGCCCCTTAAACATATGAAACAATATCTCCCCAATGCTAAAAACAGCCAGGGTCTGAGTCCAGGACTTTCTTTTTTTTTTTTTTTTTTTTTTGAAACGGAGTCTCGCTTTGTTGCTCAGGCTGGGGCGCAGTGGCCGGATCTCGGCTCACTGCAAGCTCCGCCTCCCGGGTTCACGCCATTCTCCGGCCTCAGCCTCCCGAGTAGCTGGGACTACAGGCGCCCGCCACCTCGCCTGGCTAGTTTTTTGTATTTTTAGTAGAGACGGAGTTTCACCGTGTTAGCCAGGATGGTCTCGATCTCTTGACCTCATGATCCACCCGTCTCGGCCTCCCAAAGTGCTGGGATTACAGGCTTGAGCCACCGCGCCCAGCCGAGTCCAGGACTTTCATGTTGACGGTCTCATGTACCTGGTGGCCTGGGAGCAGGATGTCCTCATCTCACTCATCTCTGATACTGTGAGTCCTACCAAGCCTGGCCAAAGTTGCCTCCTTAATAATTAGTCCTTGAATAGAATCCCCGAGGTAGTGGTTATTGATTTGCAAAATATAACGCTGACTTTATACCATGTTTTTTTGTCTCGTGGAGACAAAAACACTTTTCTCATAGAATATATTGTTTGTGAGGAAATGAACAAAATGAGGTAAAAAACGCAGATCATCCTATGAGTAAGTTATTTTTCTGATAGAAGTCAGGGTCCAAGTTCAACTTATAAGTATAACTAGTCACGTAGTTTCACTTAAGTCATTTCACTTTGCTGGGCTTCAGTCTCCCCATTTGGAAAATGAATGAATGTGCCTGTGATATTCTGGTTTAAGTTGTGGGAACATACCAGATATAGCAAACGGGGAAGCAATCGTAGCCAGATATGTTGAGGCACGTAAATATAAAACATTCTTTATCTGGGTCCTGTTTTCACTTCTGTAACTGATTCTTTCTGGGCCCTGGGACGTTTATATTCAGCCTCTGCATTTGTACATTAATTTGTTCATTGACCCACTCATTTATTCAATAAATATTTATTGAGTACTTAAATATGTGCCAGGAACTGTCCTAGGTCTGAGGATATAAGAGGGTACCAAAAAAGCAGGATCTTTTCTTTTTTTTTTTTTTTCCAGAGAGCCTACCTCCTAGTGGGAGAGATGGACCACAAATACATAAGCAAACACAAAATCATTGCAGATTATGAAAAGTGATAAGAAAGAGATTAAAAAGTGTGACAGGATGGCAGGTAACTGGGGCAATCACTTTTAGGCAGATGCCTCTGAGATGCCATCTGAGCTGAGACTTGACAAATGAAATGCCAGCGATCTCAGCCTCTAAGCCTGCCAAGTTTGAGATGTTATTTTTATTAGTAATTTACAGGTGCAAATGACCCACCTAGATTGTTTCTAGTGCACAGTATGCTTTGTTGACAAAATGCCCTTAAGCAAAATGCCACAGATGTCAGCTTCAGTTTTGTGGATTTTCATAGCATCTTCCAGTAAGGTTGGTCATTGTCATTAGCAACCACTCCCCCGTTTGGGGAGGGAGGACACAGGGTGTACTCTGACTCTGGTGCACACATGAGCTCTCACCAGTCCTGCTGGGACCAGGCTGCAGGCAAAGAACAAACACCTACTTAGTGAACTGTAATGACAAAGGAGTGGCCATTTGCTTCCTCCAGTGCTGTCCAGGACAGCACCTGAGCCCACTTGTCACTTCCTGGGGACAGAGCTGACTCATAGAGCACTGGCAGTAATTTTGGCCTGGGAGGGGTGGGAAACAGAAGGCTTGGATTAAAAGCAGGTGGAGCTGGTGGCTGCCTAGGTAATATGACGGGAATTTTTGTCCACTGACCTGTCCACAATTCTTGGAATTCTGCTAGAAGTTGGTATCCAATGCACTTGGTTTTGAAAGGGTTTTTTGATTTTTGATCTTCAGGTCTCTTGCTAATGTGAATGTTTGGAGGAGGATACCACTGTTTAGAAACGTAATTTAACATCTTAAAAAAGACTCACATGAAAAAATCTCAAAATGGCAAAAGTCAGGTTATAGGTGTTAGGCCCTGGATCTCATTTTATCCAGAATTGTCCTACGTCTGAAATGGCAAATTCATACACTCTACTTTTAGAGCATGACACGTAGTCTTCTAACCTTCCTACTGAGTTACCCACATTACACTGCCCTTCAGCCTCCTGGAGACCTCTTTTTCTTTTTTAAAAAAAGTTTTATTTTAGGTTCAGGGGTATGGAGACCTCTTTTTCTATGAAAGGTTCGCAGTCTGTATCTGCGTTAAGATATAGTCATAGACAACTGTTATTCAAAGTAAGGGGCCATGAGATTGGACACAGTGGCTCACGCTTGTAATCCCAGCATTTTGGGAGGCTGAGACAGGTGGATTGCTGGAGCCCCAGGAGTTTGAGACCAGCCTGGGCAACATGGCGAAACCTCATCCCTACAAAAAACTACAAAAGTTAGCTGGGCATAGTGGCACGCGTCTGTGGTCCCAGCTACTCGGAAGGCCAAGGTGGGAGAATCACTTGACCCCGGGAGGCAGAGGATGCAGTGAGCTATGATTGCACCGTTACACACTAGCCTGGGCAATAGAATGAGACCCCGTCTCAAAAAAAAAAAGGTAAAGGGCCGTGATTCTATGTCTATTTGTGTGTGTATGATTTTATCACTTTATTTGACAATCGGTGGTTGGCTCTCACCCACATTGACTGTCTATAGATTTTTGAAAGTGGTAACAGGTACATAGTTAAACCAAAGTGTAGAGTTTGTTTGGTGAACCTTCACCTCATGATGTTTTCTGCATGATAAACATGGATGTGGTAGGGCCCTTCCTTTCACCCAACATTTGTTGAGCCTAGTATTAGTGCGTACATCTGGAGTCCCCATCTCCATCATGGCAGATTTCTGGATCTCTCTTGAGTGCCTGAGGGGCATTCTTCTTGAAGCCCACTCCGTGGACGCACCTGTGAATGTTGATGGTGTATGTTCAGGTCACCACCTCATTGATGGCAGAATGACCCCCCTTCTTCTGGCTGCCCTTTTTGCAGGAGTCATTCTGCTGGGCCCAAGTGGGAAGTCACATATCTTCTATTACCTGCCTCTCAGCTTAAGAAAATATTACTGTGATAGACTGAAAAATGCTCTTCCAAAGCTACCAGGTCCTCATCTCTGAAGCCTGGAAATGTTAAATTTGGAAAAAATGTCATGGCAGATATGATTGAGTGAAGGCTTTTTTTTTTTCCTTTGAGACGGAGTCGCGCTCTGTCGCCCAGGCTGGAGTGCAGTGGTGCAGTGGTGCGTTCTTGGCTCACGGCAACCTCTACCTCCTGGATTCAAGCAATTCTCCTGCCTCAGCCTCCTGAGTAGCTGGGATTACAGGCATGCACCACCATGGCCAGTTAATTTTTGTATTTTTAGTAGAGATGGGGTTTCACCATGTTGGCCAGGCTGGTCTCAAACTTCTGACCTCAAGTGATCCACCTGCCTCAGACTCCTAAAGTGCTGGGATTGCAGGTGTGAGCCACTGCGCCCAGCAGAGTTAAGGCTTTTGAAGTAGGGAGATTATCCTGGATTATCCAGGTGGGCCCTAAATGTAATTACATGTATTCTTTTGGAGACAGGCAGAAGATTTCACACAGCGCACGCACACGCACACACACACACACACACACACACGCACACCATGTGGAGACAAGCAGATTTGAAGATTGGAGTGTTGTCGCCACAAACCAAGGAATGCCAGCAGCCACCAAAACATCAAAAGTTGGAAGAGGTAAGGAACAGATTCTCCCCTAGAGCCTCCACAGCCCTGCCCACACCTTCATTTTAGCCCAGTAATACTGGTTTTGGACTTCTGGCCTCCAGAACTATGAGAGAATAAATTTCAGGTGCTTTAAACCACTGAATTTGTGGTTATTTGTCACAGCAGCCACAGAAACTAATGCAGTTACCCATGCAATGAAAGCCACTGGTGTTTCTCTACCCAACTGCAACCCTCTCCCTCCACTCTCTTCAGGGAACCAGGATCTTGAATTTGGCGTTTATTATTTCCTGCATTTCATTATACTTTATTGCATACTTATGTATTCTGAAATAGTCATTTTATATATTCATACTGTATCCTGTATATTGCTTTTTGCTCAACATATTTTATAGATTGTATATATTGATACATGTAGCTCTAGTTTTCTCTAGTTTTCCATGGTGTGTATGCATACCTGCACATATGTGTGCATGCTACAATTTTTTTTTTTGAGACGGAGTTTTTCTCTGTCGCCCAGCCTGCGGTGCAGTGGCGCGATCTCGGCTCACTGCAACCTCCACCTCCCAGGTTCCAGTGATTCTCCTGCCTCAGCCTCCCGAGTAGCTGGGATTACAGGCGTGCGCCACCATGCCCAGCTAATTTTCGTATTTTTAGTAGAGACGGGTTCACCATTTTGGCCAGGCTGGTCTGGAAGTCCTGGCCTTAAGTAAACTGCCCACCTGGGCCTCCCAAAGTGCTGGGATTACAGGCGTGAGCCACTGTACCCAGCCCACAATTTCTACATCAGTTCTTCTGTTAATGGACATTTAGGTTGTTTTTGGTTTTTCTGTCTTTCAAACAGTGCTGCAGTGAACATTTTCGTATGTGTCTTCTTGTGCTCATGTGCAGAAGTGTATCTAGGATGTTTACCAGAGAAGAGAATTACTAGGTCATCCTCAGCTTTACTAGTTTTTGTCAAATTGCTCTGCGAAAGAGCAGATGTGGGTTGGATTTTGGCAGCAGGACATTTCAACAAAAGGATGATGTGTACGAAAGGTACGGAAAGGCGAGGCGCGGGGAGTGGTCGTAAGTGGTCTTTTTCTTTGAAAAAGCAGTGTTTCTCAGTCAAGTCAGGGAAGCAGATTTGGATCACCCTGGAGAATGTTTTGCAACCTTTTGCCCTCTGTCTCCCCATTCGAGGATGTCTTCCCAAGGAACTGATGTATTTCCCCTCTAGGTAATTGCGACATGCTTTGGTTGAGAACCAAAAATGGCTGCCTGAGAAAGAGCCATGGGAGAAGAGGCAGGCAGGTTGGGTGGGGAGGACTGAGATGCCCGGCCAGGAGGATGCGTGTCAGTCGGGGTCGCAGAAAGTCTCTAAGCAGAAGCTGGGCACCTTCCCCTCTGCAGACACCCAGAGGCAGCATTGGGGCTACAGCACCCCCAGACCAAGAGCTTTGGGATAGAGTTTAACTGCATGTGTTACACTCCAGCTTTGATAGCTCTTTTCCCAATTCTTCCAACCTTGTTCACTGAGAGAGTCACTTTGTCATTCAATAAGTTGTTGTTCCTCCTGGATCTCTGGGTGTACTGAAGATGCTGAAGGTTGGCTTTTTAATACTTTAATTATAATTAGTATACTAGGAAAACTCCGGAGAATAAAATACAGTACTTTTGTGCATTTATAGACTATAATATGGAATATGAGTAAAATATACGTATCCCCAAGGAGCCAGATATACATCAAAATAATTAAGTGGGGGCATAGCTTGGGGGTAGAACATTTGACTGCAAAATAACATGTACATTGGTAAGGTTTAGAAAGACACAAAACAATCTACAGGGTTGGTCTTATAAATAAGTCTGTGGCTTATTGTCCCTAAAAATGATGTAAGACTCCCTCTTTGTCAGCAAAATCTCACCTTATTTATCATGTACAAAACCATAAGACTAAATGTTTGACCTGGAAGAGTTGCTAGAGAAATCTGGTAGAGTGAGTGGCTAATAAGTGGGGTCAGGGCTAGCGCTGGGCCCACTCCCAGTACCTCCCACCACACTGCTCCTTAGCATTTCCAATGATTAGTTCAGATTGCCTTACTCTGCTGGAAAATGTTAGGGAACTCTTGAGCCTATTTGAATGTTGTGTTTACTGGAAGCACTGATTGCAGCATGAAAGTTGACCACATTTAACAAATCTAACAAACTGTAGTAGTTTCTCACTACCAAGGTGAAAATGATTGCTTCTGGGGTGGAAATCTGTTATAAAATAAAACAATGCTTAGACAAATATAAATATAAAAACTTTCGGCTGGGCACAGTGGCTCACATCTGTAATCCCAGCACTTTGGGAGGCCGAGGCAGGTGGATCACCTGAGATCAGGAGTTCAAGACCAGCCTGGCCAACATGGTGAAACCCCGTCTCTACTAAAAATACAAAAATTAGCTGGGCGTGGTGGCACATGCCTGTAATCCCAGCTACTTGGGAGGCCGAAGCAGGAGAATCGCTTGAACCCGGGAGGCAGAGGTTGCAGTGAGGTGAGATCACACCACTGCACTCCAGCCTGGGCAACAAGAGCGAAACTCCGTCTCAAAAAAAATAATAAGTAAATAAAATAAAAAAAATAAAAACTTTCTAAATTACTTGATATCTTTCTTAATGTCTCCTAGAAAAGTATATAGAGAACCTTTTTGGTAGTAAATAAAGATTGCTTTCATAGAGAAATTTTACACAACAACACATCCTATATTCACAAACTAGTACATCTCAGCTGTTCTGTAGATGTGGTAGAATAGGGCAATAGTCCAGAAAAGTCTCAAAGTCTGAGGTAGTTGCTGGAAGAAGCAGCTTATTTCTTTGGACACCTGACTTACAAGAGGGTCAGGCTGAACTAGAAGGAGGTTTTAGGGTCTGAAGTTTTAGGGCCTCCACTCCAAGTAGTAGCAGCAGAACTATAAAAGGGGGAAAATTATCCATGATTCCACCGCTCTAACACATTAATTGCCTTCATTTTCTCTGTTCACTTTTAGTTCTTAATTTTATGCCATTTCATGAGGCTATAAATACAGCATAGTTAAAATGCAACGTTCTGCCTTTCACTCAACATTACATTGTGAGCGCTTTTGTCTGAGGACTATTTTGGTTGCAGGAACATTTACTCAGTCAAGTTAAATTGTCTCAGAAAATAGTTGTGTGTACGTGCCTAATCTTACAGAAACCAAGGGCAGGCACCTAAGCTGGCTAAGCTCCCCAGGAACTGGTGCTAGGACAGGGAGAGCCAACAGCTACTGAAGCTGCTCTGTCGGGGGCCTTGGGTGGGCGGAGGGATCTCTGCTTATCCTGCGTTTCTGCTCTGCACACATCACTTCAGTAGTGCATGGCCAGTAGTGGCCACTACAAACGACATGACCTTACAGTACCAGAGCTTTTAATGATCTTCTTTCCAGACTGCTTAAAGTCAAAGCCTTATTTGATTGTCTCAATTTATCTTTTCCCTCCCGTGAGGCCATAGAACTCAGAGGTTTCTGTTCAGCCTGTGGATTGGCTGTCGCTGGTTCAGGTGGTCCAATCAGGTGTGGCTGGGGAGGTGGAGTCACATACTTTAGATTCTAGCTCTGCAGGGCAGCAAGGCCATGCGCTGGGACTCCCCCAGCAGTGAGTGTGGCTTCGTAGTTCTTACAACTAAAATTTTTAGTTCTTACAACTAATTTTTAGTTCTTACAACTAAAAATGTTCATGAACGCATGACATCACATCAAGTGGCTTTTCCATAATTTATGACCCTTCCTCTGCTGTTAGCTTTCGTTTATCGCCCCTTTCAGCTTGGGGATGGCTACAAGTAAAACTATGAACATTCTTGTGCATACATTTTCCTTTTCATCTTCCAGATTATATAAAATAATCTTTAAATTACATAGAGATTACATTCTCTGAGCACCTCCAGAACAGAAAACATAACCTTGCAATTTTTTCTTGTTTTATAAAAGGGGTCTGTATTTGCTAGAGATTTCTACTTAAGTAGCTATGGGCAATAGGATGTGATATCAGGGATCTGCTTCAAAGCACTCTAGGAAAAAAATTAGGGGATGATAATAGCTGAAGCAAGATTGGTGAAATCTCTAGCAAATAACAACAAAAAAAAAATTCAAGGTTATGTTTTCTGTTCTGGAGGTGCTCCGAGAAGGTAATCTCTATGTAATTTAAGGTGAGCTTATATTTTATATATAGTGCTGGAGCAGATGATGGGTATGTGGAGATTTATGATACATTATTGAATCTGTTTTGTGGTTTGTGTCCTACTTCCTTTCTCTTTCTCTCCCCTCTGGAATTTTTGTTGTTAGTCCCCATGTTTCCTCTAGACATTTGGTACTCACATGCTGCCCTGTGATTCCCCCAAATTTTTCTCAGGTTCAGTGACCCTGACACCTGCCTCATAGGTTCCTTTTCCCTCCTTACCTAAAAACTCAAGTCCATCTGTCTATCTACCTATTCAGTAATTCATTCACATAAAAAAAAAGTGAGTCTATGTATTGGTCAAGACATGAAAAATGTTGCAAAATATAGTGACTTTCATTGTGTTAGATGTTACTAGACAGCTATTAAGAGGAATGAAATCACAACTTATTATATACCGTGAGATAAAAGCCAGCTCGCCAGTGCAACACTCAGGAATGACTGTCTTTCAGCAGAGAAGCCAGATGCCCTCTGTCGGGGGGTGGTGGGGCCAGTGTGCCAGAGTGTAGGGTGTGGCCGCAGGCAGAGCCTGGGAGAGGCCCTCCTCCCTCCAGGCCCACCTCCTCACTGCCTTTTTGCTAATGGCTTTCAGCCTTCTGGGATTTAGAATTGGAAGCTACATTCTGAGGTCATATTTATTTTGTTAAATGAAAATTGTATATATTAAAATCCTTGAGATTTTTGTAATCATTAAAGCATCAAAGAGACTCGAGTGCTCCAGAAAATGAGCATTTCATATTCATGCTAAAAAAGCAAAAATCTAATCAGATGGCTTAATTTTCTATTCATTTCCCAAAACATTAGAAAATTGTCAGTTATGTGAGCTAAGTTAAGTTAAATTACAGGGCGAACATTCTGAGGTCTTTCTGATTTTAAAAGTCACAATGTTAAAAAACCAAACTCAAGGAAGTTTTTTTTATTTTTGTAACGGAGTCTTGCTCTGTCACCCACTCTGGAGTGCAATGGCGCCATCTCGTCTCATTGCAACCTCCACCTCCCGGGTTCAAGCAATTTTCCTGCCTCAGCCTTCTGAGTAGCTGGGACTACAGGCGCCTGCCACCACACCTGGCTAAGTTTTGTATTTTTAGTAGAGACAGGGCTTCACCATGTTGGGCAGGCTGGTCTCAAACTCCTGACATCAGGTGATCCACCCACCTTGGCCTTCCAAAGTGCTGGGATTACAGGCATGAGCCACCGGCCTGGCCAGAAAGAGGTTCTTGAGACCTGTTGGTACTGGGAAGTTGGAGTGCTCATAGGCATAGCTGCACAACCCTAGTGCTTACCTGTGTCTGGCAGGGGTTGGGACTTTCCTGGAGCTCCCTGGCACCCTCTGTGTGCCTCTGCCTTTGCACTCTTCACCTTGGATTATAATTGCATCTTTATCTGTTTCTCCCTCACTAGACTGTGAGCTTCTATGGGAGGACAGGGATTCTGTATTTTTCAATGCCTGGAATGCAATTGGGCTTCCGTAAATATCAGTTGAATGAATGACAACATACATATACACACACACATATATATGTATTTTAAAACACATATGGATTTTATATATATATGTATTTTAAAATACATATAGATTTTATATATAATATGTATTTTTTTCTTAAAAAAAAAAAAACTCCCTATGTTCTTCCTCGTAGATTCTCCTCTTCCTTACATAAACCCCTAGATGGGCTCATTCTTCAGCCTGACTCTGAAGACCTGAGGAGAAAGTAAACACTTCAAGGAAACTGCCCCACAGAGACTCCGAGCCCCCAAATAATTCCCCCTGAAAGGAGCATCTACTCCAGAATGGGGGCATCTGGATTCAGGTCACCCAGAATATGCCTTTGCCATCAGCTTCCCCGCTTCCAGAAACAGGATTGTTACCTTTAAACTAGGACAATTCAGTGCTTGGTTTTTTCAACATAACTGCTTCAGGATTTTTTTTTTTCTTTTTTCTTTTTTCTTTTTAGAGGCAGGGTCTTGCTCTGTTGCCCAGGCTGCAGTGCAGTGGTGCCATCATAGCTCACTGTACCCTCAAACTCTTGGGCTCAAGTGATCCTCCTGCCACCACCTCCTGAGTAGCTAGCATAGGTGTTCACCACCATACCCAGCTAATTTTTAAAAATTTTTTGTAGAGATGAGGTCTTGCTATGTTGCCCAGACTGGTCTTGAACTCCTGGCCTCAGGTGATCCTCCTGCCTCAGCCTCCCAAAGTACTGGAATTACAGGCATGAGCCACCACGACCAGCCTGTTTAAGGATTTCTAAGCATAAGCTTATAATGAAAAACCCACAATAATTAATCCAACTTGCAATCACCGTGAGCACAGCAGGTCAGCAACAAGTTTATTTTGCGGCTAGCAGGGTAACAGGGTAGGGTATGGCTATGTGTTCAGGCCAACTCCCTTGAGCTCCTCACCACTGTCTTCCGTGGTCAACCCTCCCTTCTGGTGTTTGCGAAGGTTTGTCATGGTTGATTGGTTTGTGTTTATGAGGAGTGGGTGGGGTGGGGGAAAGCAAAGCAGGAAATGTAACGTGGAGTGGGCACAGCCTCCCTGTGGAGCTTGGTTACGAGAACTCGGGGCAGTTCTCCTGATCTGTGACCGTCATTTTCTTGACATCAATGTTATTAGAAGTCAGGATATTTTTTAGAAAGTCCACTGTTTCTGAAGGGAGATGACGGTTTCTTGCCAAGATCCAAGCATAATCCACACGAAAAAGATTGATGATGCTGGCACAGGAATACACGAGGGCATAGTTCTCATAGTCGGTGGCCAGGACCCAGTACGGTGCCGATGGCATAACTGAGAACCAGAGAGAGGCAGCATTATTGGAGGGAGAGGGCAAGAGAAACCTCAGGACAACATAAGAAGGGTGGCCCAGACAACCACCTGCCAAGCCCTCTGGCCTCTGACTTTGTTTATCAATTCGGAAACAGAAAGACCCTTGAAAGAAGTCTGGACAAGAGCCTAGACTGAGTGTTTCCGACTTACCTCTCTAGCACTGTTGGTGCCCTGCCTGCCTGCCTGCCTCACTCACCCAAAGAGAGAGAGAGAGCGTTATAGTCATCACCCATCTGCACATTTCAGCTGCTCTGTATGTTCTCAGCTGGACTGAGAACTCTTTTTTTTTTTTTTTTTTTGAGACGGAGGCTCGCTCTGTCGCCCAGGCTGGAGTGCAGTGGCCGGATCTCAGTTCACTACAAGCTCTGCCTCCCGGGTTCCTGCCATTCTCCTGCCTCAGCCTGCTGAGTAGCTGGGACTACAGGCGCCGCCACCTCGCCCGGCTAGTTTTTTGCATTTTTAGTAGAGACGGGGTTTCACCCTGTTAGCCAGGGTGGTCTCCATCTCCTGACCTAGTGATCCACCTGTCTCGGCCTCCCAAAGTGCTGGGATTACAGGCTTGAGCCACTGCGCCCGGCCGAGAACTCTTAAGCCCAGAGTGATTTTGGAAAAATCTGTCTCCCACCTCTGCCAGCAGTGGCATCATGGCCCACCCGCACACACCCAGGCCTGCACATTCTGCCTTCCTCTCGTGCTCCAGCTCTCAAGAGTAAATTTACCCAGATACAATACAGAAAAAAAACTTCACTTGTCTCTCCTCATTTGAAAACTTTGACAGTCTCCTATTGTTTGTGGAAGAAACTTCAAGTCATCTAATGTGGCATTCAAGGCCCTTCCTAACCTCATCGCCCTCTCCATGTACCCTCCCAGACTCTAGGCTGCTTTATTCAGGCCTTCTTCTTCTTCTTTTTTTTTTTTTTTTTTTTTTT
>NC_037669.1:191892935-191898567 GCF_003255815.1 Theropithecus gelada
TTTTTTTTTTGAGATGGAGTTTCGCTCTTGTCACCCAGGCTGGAGTACAATGGCACGATCTCAGCTCACTGCAACCTCCACCTCTGGGGTTGAAGAGATTCTCCTGCCTCAGCATCCTGAGCAGCTGGGTTTACAGGCAGGTGCCACCATGCCCAGGTAATTTTTTATGTCTTTAGTAGAGACGGGGTTTCACCATGTTGGCCAGGCTGGTCTCGAACTTCTGACTTCTGACTTCTGACTTCGTGATATGCCTGTATTCAGTCCTTCTATGTTCCAGTTCCCTTCACTTCTATGCTCCAGTTGCCTTCACTTGGAAATCCTTTCCCATAATCTCCCATACATCCTACAAGGCCTACATCTAATCCTCCCAACCAGAATACATCTTTCCCTCCACCTTTCCCAGCCAATAGCTCCTGCCTCTTTTAGTTCCTGTCCCAGGCTTCCTTATGAAGACTGTTAGGCACGTAATAGTTAGCTTTCACTCCAATCCCCATCCCTGATCCGTGTGGGAAGAATAAGTGGAGAGTTTGGAGACCTAGGTTTAGGTCCCAACTCTTCTAATGAGTTCAGTGACGGCCTGCGTCACTCAGCCCGCCTGCACTTTAGCTTCCTTCTTGATAAAAATAACAAGAGAAACTGTGTATAAAGCCCTTTACAGTTTACAGAGCGTGTGTATCTAGTTTACTTTCACGACACTGAGCTGTTATTTCTGGCTTGTACATGTGAAGTTAGTTGTCCACATTCATATGTGTGAGAAGAACTGTTTTCTCCTCCCAGCTTCCTTTCTTGGCCTATAAAATAAGAACTTCCTCTCCGCCCGCCTCTAGGAACTTGACTGGTGGGGGGTGGAGGAGTGGCAGGGGTGAGAAGTGGGAAGTGGGGGGAGTAATTTTTGTAGCTGATGACTTCAGTGTCGGCCCTGCAGGTGGGAAAGGGGCTCTCAAGCACTGTTCGTGTTAGAAAGCCTCACGGTTCTGGGTTGAACTCTCTAGTGTAGCTACATCAGCAGTAAAACTGATATTTGGTGCCTTTTCTATTGCCTGTGTCCCTTCCTCAGTTAGCTCAGAACCCAGAGGCAAATGCCTTTCATTAGATATCTCACAGGATCCCCAACAATGTGACTGGAAGGTGGCGGAAGCAGGATTCAAATTTACCATCACTCTCGTCGTCTCTTGCTTCCAAGTTTCTGCGCCATGCAAGTTGTTCTGCTAAGATCTGCTAATTTTTCGGGCCCCAGTTTCCTCTGAGAAACAAGACTGGATTGGGTCTTCAACAGCCCCGTCCTGTGTGCACCTATTTGTGTTTCACTTATTGAAACGCTAGCTAGTGTCCGTATCCGCACTGGGATGTGAGCTCCGTAAGTACCAAGGCCAGCTCTGTCTGGCTCATCATGGCAACCCCAGTGCATGGCATGTAATAAGTGTTTGACAGATAATTATATGCTGACTTATTATAGATGACACTCAGGTGTCTCAGGAATTCTCCAAGCCAGGGCGCTAGCCTTCAGTTTGCATATTTCCTGTCCCTGAATCGTCCTGGGAAAAGTGGAGACTTACACCAGAAGAACTTAACTTCCAGCTTGGCAGGCTCTGTGATGTTAACTGGGGAGGCTTCACCTTCAATCTGATTCACAGTTCCATCAGCTCTGCAATGAGTAAAAAAAAGAAAAAATACAAAAAACAAAAAAGAAAAGAGAAAAGAAAAACAACTCATTGAAAGCCAAAAAGCAATGAAAGGCAAGATTTGTGCCACTAAGGACCATGGCAGCCAACACCGTGATTTCTGGTAAGAGAGGCTCTCAAAGGCAGGCTAGACCCTAGCTCCACGGCCTGCCCTTTCCTTTGTGACTGTCTCTGAGGCCAAGCAGGGGAAGAGGGCAGCGGGGTGATAAGAAGCCGCAATTGACAAGCTCCAGGACGGGACAGTATGGTAGGCCCTTGCACTTCAACACTGTCTCTGACTCTCTGCAATGGCCTGAAAGACCAATTCCTGCTCCCAGGCTCCAAAGAGAGGGAATAAAAGAGAATGGAAAAACAAACGAAACAACGCAATACACAAAGAAGATTCACTTTTTTTTTTTTTTTTTGGAGACGGAGTCTTGCTCTGTTCCCCAGGCTGGAGTGCAGTGGTGTGGTCTCAGTTCACTGCAACCTCTGCCTCCTGGGTTCAAGCACTTCTCCTCCCTCAGCCTCGCCGGGAAATGGGATTACAGGTGTGCACCACCAGGCCTGGTGAGGGTGGAAAGGCATCAGGGTGCTCTTCCTAGGGAGCCAACAGAGGAGATGATGTCTGTTCATCAATCCTCAAGGCAGAGCAGGGAGGCCAACTGAAATTAGAGCAGTCATATGTGTTAGAAACTCAGTAGGTTGGCCGGGTGCGGTGGCTCATGCCTGTAATCCCAGCACTTTGGGAGGCCAAGGGGTACAGATCACGAGGTCAGGAGATGGAGATCAGCCTGGTCAACATGGTGAAACCCCATCTCTACTAAACTACAAGAAATTAGCCAGGTGCGGTGGTGGCGGGCACCTGTAGTCCCAGCTACTCGGGAGGCTGAGGCAGGAGAATTGCTTGAACCTGGGAGGTGAAGGTTGCAGTGAGCCGAGATCGTACCACTGCACTCCAGCCTGGGCAACAGAGTGAGACTTCGTCTCAAGAAAAAAAAAAAAAAAAGACAGTGGGTTAGTGCTATGGTTAGTGGTGACAGATGTCCTAGAAACCAGACAATGAGCAACAGGCCACGGGTTTTGGGAAATGTGCTCTGATGTTCCCTACTACATTCTCTGTTTATCACCATGTAAAGCTGGAGACTGTGCCCTCCTCTCTCATCTGGATCTCAGACAGCGGGAGAAGATGGTCTGTTCCTATCTGCACACATTGACTTAGCAACAAACCAGTCTCCTCCCAACAGATTCTGCCCTTTTCACCATCAATTGCATTTTGCTCTAGAACGGTTTTCGGGACACCAGTCTCTGACCATGAACTCACAACATGTTCATGAAAACCTGCATTCGTATTTTCAAGAGTGGAAGGGGGATAGGAAGGAGTTCTTCCTGGGGCTTTTCTTAAGTTTATATTTGCTTTCCAAAGTGTAACTTTCTGGATTAAATATTGTGTCAGAAGCCCTCGGTAATAGAATTGTACATTTCTAAAGGATATCCTGCTTACATAGGATGTGTATATATTGTGTATGTGATTCTTGCTTAATAAGAAAAGGAGCTTTCTGATACATTAAGCTGCCCAGAGATGGGATGAACTGTCCTGGAAGGCAATGAGCTCCCAATTCCTGGAAGTGTTTGAACAAAGCTGGATGCTTCTGTCAGCAGATGGTGTCAAGCGGCTTCTCTCCTGGACTGGAGGTCAGAGGAGATGGTCTCGATGTTGTTTGCTACCAGAGTATCTATTTTGCAGTGAGGGCAGGAACCCTGTCAGTTTGTGCCCAGCAGGTGGTCATGGAAACGCATAAGTGGATCCTAGTCCTTGCCATCCTTGCCTGACAAATGCTTTCCTCTCAATTCCTGCTAGGAGCAGGCAGTCCAGACCTGGCAAGGATCCCATCCTCCCTGACCCAGGCTGCTGGACACCTGGTCACTCCGGGTCCGCACTCCACAGGCCTGGCCCCAGATGGCCACAGCCACTCACCTCAACTCCTGGTTTAACACTTTGATCTTTCCATTTTCCTTTAGTGAGTAGTTGGCCTGGATGCAGCGTCCGTTCTCAAAGGTTGTTGGGATCTTCTCAATTTCGTACCATCTTCCGAAATACTGCAGAGACAACAAGCAGAGCAAAACCTGTGGTTCTCTGGGGACCTGCAACCTTTTCCGCACTGTTGTGCAGAAGTTGAGCCCTGTCCTGGGGAAGCCAGACAAAAATGGGCCTCATTGTTCCCAGGGGCAACTGGGCAAGAGATTAATTGAAATGAGAATCCGTGACTAGGATGGGATGTGCGGGCGGTGGGTGAATGCTGAGCAAAGGGCTCTTCTCAATGTCCCCTTCAGCCAATATTGCTGTGACATTCTAGATTCTGTAAAAAAAAAAAAAAGGGGGGGGATAATGGGGCTGGGTGCGGTGGCTCACACCTGTAATCCCAGCACTTTGGGAGGCCAAGACAGAAGGATCACAAGGTCGGGAGATCGAGACCATCCTGGCCAACATGGTGAAACTCCGTCTGTACTAAAAATACAAAAAATTGGCCGGGCATGGTGGCTTACACCTGTAATCCCAGCACTTTGGGAGGCTGAGGTGGGTGGATCACGAGGTCAGGAGATGGAGACCATCCTGGCTAACTTAGTGAAACCCCATCTCTACTAAAAACACAAAAATTTAGCCAGGCGTGGTGGCGGGCGCCTGTAGTCCCAGTGAGCCAAGATCACGCCACTGCACTCCAGCCTGGGCAAGAGAGCAAGACTCCGTCTCAGAAAAAAACAGAAAAAGAAAAAGAAAAAAATAAAGGGGGATGATGGGAAGTAACTTTCTTCTGAAACAGTGCATGATTCTGCAAGTCATCTTCAAATCTTGTGCAAAGTCAGATGTGTTTGCTGTGGGGAGCTGGGACTCCAGAGTGCATGGAACTTTCCTCATCCACCTTGAATAGGGAGTTGGTCACCAAGGCTTTGGGGAGGTGATGGGGATGAGGCGCTGTGTCTGTCCTCTGCCAGGGGGCTTGGCTAGCGCCACAGACGCTCCCATGGCCTGCGGGCAGCAGCTGATGGACAATCGGAGGAGCATGTTCCACCTGTCCTCAGAAGGTGCCCAGTGTGACTGACCCTGACGGCCCAGGGCGACAGCTCATGAACACTCCCTTTATTGCTTCTGTGCTGACTCCGACTCACTTTCCCACCTGCTCTTGTGCGTCCTGGGATCACCCCAAACCTCTCTGCCCCCAGTCTTTGTCTCAGCAGATTGTCCGCTTTGGGGAAACCCCAAATAAGATAAATACGTGTCCCAAGGTGTGCAGTGGAAATTAAAGCAGCATAATTAAATTGAATCTTATAGAATGCTTGTTCACATCACAGGCAGCAAAACAAATGGGAGGTTCGCCTTTTACCTTATTCGGGTCAAAATTCTCCTGCACCGGAGGCGAGGGGCACTTCCCAAGATGAAATGCTTGTCCCTCTGCTGCACCGAAAAGGCCAGCCAGTGCGGAAAGCAGCAGCAGCAGCATCACCATCTTGGGGCTGGGTGGCTGGAGAAGGGACCTGGAGTTAGAGGAACACACAGCAGCTGGGGTTGTCATTCTGAGCCTCCTAAGTCCACACAATCATGAAGCAAGAGTCCTGTGCCCACGGGCCCCTCTGTGGGCGGTCTCTCCTCTTCTCTCCCCAGCCCACGTGAACCCGCATCCTGCAGGGGACACCTGCCTGTCCGTATTGCTGTGAGGCTTTCCTCGGAGCCTCTGCACCTCCACCAGGGCACTCTCCGCCTGCTATTCCAGTTTGTGGGATTGATTTTGCACCCCACTCCCACCTGATTATGCATCTCCCAGGATAGGCACCGTGTCTGGTTCTCCTCAGAATCACCCACGGACCTCAGAGTGTCGGCTCAGCAGATACGTGTCAAATGAACAGAAACAACGCGGAGGGGGCTGTGTAAAGTGGGGGACATGGAGGGGGGTTATGTAAAGTGGGGGACATGG
>NC_037669.1:191908540-191925086 GCF_003255815.1 Theropithecus gelada
ACAAACACACACCACACACACACACACACGGCGGAGCACTGTTCTGAGTTCTGCAGATATAGTGGTGAAGAAGAAAGACAGTGTCTCAGCCCTTGTGGAACTTACCTCCTGGAAGAGAGATAGACAGGAAAAATACAGGAAAATACCTATTGTTCCTGTCTATCTGTGTGACTCTCCTCTGGGAGGTAAGGAAAGAGAATAGGATGACGTGATAGGAAGTGAAGGGTGCCCACTTCAGTCCCGTGGTCAGGAAGAGCCTCTTTGAGTACTGACATTTCAGCTGAGATGTGAGTGATGAAAAGGAACCAGTCATTCAAACATCAAAGAGAAGAGTGTTCCAGGAAGAACCAGCAGTGCAGGGGTCCTAAGGTGGGAACGAACTTTAAGTTTTTAAGGGATGGAGAGATCAGTGTGGCTGGAGCAGAGGTGAGGAGGAAGTGAGTGCAGAGAGGTAGGCAGAAACCAGAATATATCTTGCTTTGAGGACTTTGAATTTTATTTCAAGTACAGTGGGAGTCATGGGAGGGTTTTAGGCAAGAGCATGACATGGCCATTTGGGCTTCACTGTCAAGAGTGGAGAATAAAATGGTGATAGATGGATCAGCTGAGGAGCCATTGCAGTCATTTGGGAAACAGTTAGATGGTGGTATGGGCGAGAGTGATTAGCATACAGATGGAGAGAAGTGGGCAAGTTTGGAATGTGCTTTGGAGATAAAGCAGACAAGACTTGCTGATGGGCTGCAGGTGGAAGAGGAGGAAAGCCAGGAGTCAAGACTGGCTCTTAGATGTAAAGGTTGAACAATTGGGTGAATGTGCCTGCCAGCTGCTACAAATAGGAAGCCTGGAGGGCGAGTCTGGGAGAAGGACTCAAGTTCTTCATGGATAAGCTATGTTTGAGTTGCCCCATCAGACATCTAAGTGAAAATGTTAAGAAAGCAATTAGATATTCAAGTGAAGTTTGGGGGAAAATCAGGGCTGGAGACAGAGATTGGGAAGTCATCAGAACATACATGGTCTTCAAAGTCATGAGCCTGGATGGGATCACTAAGGGAGAACATTCAGAAATGGAAGAAAAGGATGCCCAGGACAGATCCCTGGTACCCTTTAACCTTTAGAGACTGATTAGAGGAGAAGGAGCCAAGAAAAGAGGCAGGGGGAGCAAGGAGGGCAGAAGCCCAGTTTGAGTGGGTTGGGGAGGGAAAGAGGAGGCAGCAATGCTCTTTACATGTGAAAGAAATTAGAGAAATAGTAGTCAAACAGAGACCTGGAGGTTAAGGGAGATACTTAGAGCATGCACAGAGGGACGATCTAGTAGAGGAGAAATCTGCAGGAGAGAGGGAAGGGATCCAGAGTGCAGGCAGAGGTGGGCTTTGGGAGAAATGAAGGTTCTGTGTCTGTAGAAACAAGAGGAAGGCAGAAAGTCAGCACCCAGATGAAGAGCTATGTAGATCAGGAAGAAGCTGAGGCAGGATTTTCTCTTTGTGTGACTGTGATCAAGTCATGCCCTTTGCTGAGATGTGTGGGAGAAATAGGTCTGCTCTGATAATGGTGGAGGGGCTTCTCTGAATACATCCACTTGGCTAACAACACCTGCGTTAGCACCTGCTTTATTCATAAGAGACACAGTGTGGTATTGGGGGAACCTGCCCCTAATATTTCAACATAGGTTCTTTCTATTTTCCATAAGTGTCAGCTGGCTGAGAAATAAAGAGTACAAAGAGAGGATTTTTACAGCTGGGTCACTGGGGTTGACATCACATATCAGTAGGACCGTGATGTCCACTTGAGCCTCAAACCAGCAAGTTTTTTATTAAGGGTTTCAAAAGGGGAGGGGGTGTAAAACAGGGAGTAGGCACAAAGATCACATGCTTCAAAAGGCAAAAAGCAGAACTACTAGTAAGGGTCTAACAAAGATCACATGCTTCTGAGGGGACAGGACAAAGGGAAAAAGCAGAACCACTGATAAGGGTCCAACAAAGATCACAAGGCAAAGAGCAAAAGCAGAACTACTGATAAGGGTCTATGTTCAGCAGTGAATGTATTGTCTTGATAAACATCTTAACAGAAAACAGGGTTTGAGAGCAGAGAACCAGTCTGACCACAAATTTACCAGGATGGAGTTTTTCCCCACCCTAATAAGCCTGAGGCTACTGCAGGAGACCAGGGCGTATCTCAGTCCTTATCTCAACCGCATAAGACAGACACTCCCAGAGTGGTCGTTTATAGACCTCCCCCCAGGAATGCATTCCTTTCCCAAGGTATTAATATTAATATTCCTTGCTAGGAAAAGAATTTAGCGATATCTCTCTTACTTGCATGTCCGTCTATAGGCTCTCTGCAAGAAGAAAAATACAGCTGTTTTTGCCCAGCCCCACAGGCAGTCAGATCTTATGGCTCTCTTCCCTCGTTCCCTAAAAATTGCTGTTATTCTGTTCTTTTTCAAGGTGCACTGATTTCATATTTTTCAAACACACATGTTTTACAATCAATTTGTACAGTTAACACAGTTATCACAGTGGTGCTGAGGTGATGTATATCCTCACCTTACAAAGATAACAGGATTGAGAGATTAAAGTAAAGACAGGCATAAGAAATTATACAAGTATTATTTGGGAACTGATAAATGTCCATGAAATCTTCACAATTTATATTCCTCTGCCACGGCTCCAGCCGGTCCCTCCATTCAGGGTCCCTGACTTCCTGCAACAGTGTGGAAGGTGCAACCCAGAGCTCATTAGAATAATGGCTCCTAACCACAGAACACAACACTTCAGGTCCTGCGTAGGTGCTTTCTGTACCTTAGCTCTAATTGTCGCTACACCCTGAAAGGCAGGTATGACTACTATTCCCATTAGAGGTATGAAAACACAGAGAGGGCCAGGCGCAGTGGCTCATGCCTGTAATCCAAGCACTTTGGGAGGCTGAGGTGGGTGGATCACTTGAGGTCAGGAGTTCCAGACCAGCCTGGCCAACATGGTGAAACTCTGTCTCTACTAAAAATACAAAAATTAGCAGGGGGTGGTGGCGGGTGCCTGTAATCCCAGCTACTCAGGAGCCTGAGGCAGGAGAATCACTTGAACCCAGGAGGCAGAGGTTGCAGTGAGACGAGATGGTGCCACTGCACTCCAGCCTGGGCAACAGAGTGAGACTCCAGCTCAAAAAACAAACAAAGGGGAAGGGGAGATGGCCATGCAACTTTTCTGAAGTGATGGAGTGAGAATTTAAACCCTGCCCCAAACTCATGCTTTTAACCATTACATTCTCTTACCCCAGCAGGGAGAGAAAGGAGTGAAAGGGCTCAGCTAGGAGATGGGCCAGGTGTTGACGCCCTCAGGTTAAATACCTGCCAGTCTTCCCAGCAGAGCAAGGGGACACCAACTGCTCACTAATTCCTAACAAGGGTTGAGGGCCGAGATGTCAGTGGCAGGCTCAGAGGCCAGTGTTCCAGACTCCCTGACACTGACCACCTGAAAGCAGAGGAACTGACCCAGAGGAATTGACCCATCTGTTCAGTCCACAATCCAACAGCGCCGCCCATCACATTTAGGAGTTGGACATCTCAACTGGTCACCAGGGCCCTGGCCAAATCCTCAGCCAAGTTACTGTGGCCTTAAGCTTTTTCAGATGTTTACCGGGAAATAATCTTTGTGTGGTGTTGCAATCCTGGATAAAGCAAGGTCAGTTCTTCTGAATACACTGAGGGCCAGCAGGGCTTCCTCCACACCTCCCCACATGGAGAAACTTCAGGAGTGTTCAAAGCAGAGGCAGCGAGATTTCCGTTTCATTTTTCTTAGTTTCCTGAAATATTAAATTAGTAAAAAACACAAAACCACAGCTGCAGGAATAAGGAGATGGGGTTCCCGTCCCAGGCCTCTCACTTCTTAGCTGGGTGACCTTGGAGAGTTTCCTAAGTTCTCAGCAAGAGGTTTGGCTGTCAGGTGTTGATCATCTGAAATCCATGGATGTCCATGGGACGTTGGGTAGAATGGTTTTTTAGTGTAATTGAATTCCTTTGTGATCTCATGTCTTTTATTTTATGTATTTATGGATATTTTTTGCCAAGCTGTCAAAGGGGCACACGGCACAGAAATGTAGAAACGCTGCCAGAAGATCTGTGGGGTCCCAGCGTGACTCAACGTTCTGTCATTTCCATTAGCGTCCCTTCTGGGATTGGGGCTTCTTTTAACCAAGTCCATCTGGCTGTGGAGGAGTTAAGGGAAGTTTCTCAATGCTGGGTCAGAGAGGTAATAAACAGGAGGCAATGGAACCGTTCACAAGTGGGCTGGGGCCCAGGCCCTGGAGGGAGAGACCCAGGCCCTTGGGCCTCACATGCTGCCATCATCTGGGTAGGGGGGCCGTAGCATCCACGCACTCATAAGCAGAGTTGGGGACCACCCCGAGAGCAGGGGCAGGCTGCAGCCTGAGATGTCTTGGAAGCCATGTGCTGCCTCAAGACAGAAAGGAGAGGGAGGGAGGGAGAGGGTGGGAGCAGGAGAGGAACTGTGACCTGGACCATCCTCCTGTCTCTCGCATCATTTCCACTCCTACAACACGGCTTCTGATCATAAAGTGTGACGTTAGGATAAGTTCTGGTTCAGAGAGGTATCACTGGGCGATCAGCCAGTATCAGATGTGGACATTCATTGTGCCAGGCAGTTTATGTTTCTCTCTTGTAGAAACCATGTAGGTATGCATGATGACAACCATCTTCTCAGGGAGAGAATAGGCTCACAGAGGTCAACAAGTTTGCCCGACATGGCACAGTGAGTGGCCTAACCGAGATTCGCACCTGGATCTGTCTGGCTCCAAAAGGCATGTTTCTTGGTTTGTTAGGCACTGACAAAGCTCTTCCGCACGCACTGTCTGTGAATGGGAACTACCGGCCGGCCTCTCAGCCCAGTGTCAGCCATCCCTCTCCCTCTCAGACTCAGCCGTGCCCACAAGTGAAGAAAAGGATTTCTATGTCTTCACTGAAGTCTGTAAGAAAATCACCTTATTTTATGTATGTATGTATGTATGTATGTATGTATGTATGTATGTATGTACTCATGATCTACTTTGTCAAAAGTGGTATTGTACTGTGTCTAGAGTTTGTGTGTGGCCTGGAAGACTTCTTTTAAGTTTTCTGGAATTAGTATTTACCAGTGGCTCCTCATCAGGGCTATGTAAAGAGTATTATTGGGTTTGAGAATCACAGTGCACTCCATTAAGAATGGCAAGTGGTTTTTCACAGGCTCCATCTCCTGGAGGGGCAAGTAGGTGGGTACAAGGGAGAGGAGGTGACTAAGAACCACAGATTTCACTGCTTTCCAGATTTGGAAGGGGGTTGAGAAATAGAGTGGACCCACTACAGACTCTAGAATAGAGCAATGCACCCCTGGGTCCCATAGACCTTGTCTAGGGTCCGAGAGCCCATTTCCAGAATTATTGGTCGAGTGAGATATTCATAGTAATCTTTGTGCTTTTCCTTTCCACACTTGTGTTGGTGACCCTTCCTCAGCCCAGCGGTCCTTCACTCTGGCTACAAATACTTACCATTAAATGAGAAACTTCGGCACATGAACATTTGAAAGAGTCTCCTTGAGCGGACGGTGAGTCATGCATCCAACAATAAGCCCACAAATCATTCAGGGCTCCAGTGAAGGGGTGCCAGGGAAAATCTTTCATAAGGTGCTCATGGAAGCAAGACAAAGAAAATATTTGATTGGTTAATGTGAAAAGTCCCTCATTCGAGGTTAGTTTGTGGTTCCTAATTGGTTAATCTTAAATTTTGTTTTCCTAGGTTAAAATCATTCCCTCTGAGTTGAGTTTCGGTTGGTTACATAGGAACTCAAGGCCCTGGAGCCATCTCAGCCTAGTGGCTTCTCAATTAATTATCTTAACAGTACTGATTCTAGGGCCAGGCATGGTGGCTTACGCCTGTAATGCCAGCATTTTGGGAGGCTGAGGTGGGTGGATCACGAGATCAGGAGTTCAAGACCAGCCTGGCCAATATAGTGAAACACCGTCTCAACTAAAAACACAAAAGTTAGCCGGGCGTGGTGGAGTGCACCTGTAATCCCAGCTACTTGGGAGGCTGAGGCAGGAGAATCTCTTGAACCCAGAAGGTGGAGGTTGCAGTGAGCCGAGATTGCACCAGTGCACTCCAGCCTGGCGACAGAGTGAGACTCTGTCACACAAACACAAAAAAATTAGCAAGGCATGGTGGCACACGCCTGCAAACCCTGCTACTCAGGAGGCTGGGGCAGGACAATTGCTTGAACCCAGGAGGCAGAGGTTGCAGTGAGTGGAGATTGTGCCATTGCACTCCAGCCTGGGTGAGAGAGCAAGACTCCGTCTCAAAAAAAAAAAAGAAAAAGAAAGAAATAGACTTGTTCACCTTTAAAAACATCTCTTGTGTATTGTCACAGTCTATGCCGCAAGCATTGAAGCCTCACGAGCTGCAGCCGCAGCTACCATTGTGCAGCTATCACCTGGCCCAGCCCGTAGTGTCTGCTCAGCTTGTGAGTCAGGCTGCCTGTTTGTCCCCCAAAGAGATGTTCATTTCATCTCAGATGAGGAAAGAAAACATTCTGCTCATGAGAGGATGGTCGTCAGGGTTTTTCTGACACAGCACTAGAGAGAAGATACTTCGATTGCCATCTTCTTGGTGGGGACCAGCAGAGGTAGAAGCATGTCCACAGTTTTCAAGGGTGAGGTTCATAGAAAGACACTGGTGGCAGAGTCTCTTTGGGCGGGCACTCTAATGTTTCCAGGTGGGAGAGTTTGACCTTTAGTGAAAACAGAAAGGGAAGAGGAGGAGGAGGAAAGCAGCTTCCATTAAGAACTTACAGGCTGGGCGCTGTGGCTCACACCTGTAATCCCAGCACTTTGGGAGGCTGAAGTGGGCGGATAACCTGAGTTTGAGAGTTCAAGACCAGCCTGGCCAACATGGTGAAACCCCGTCTCTACTAAAAATACAAAAATTAGCCGGGCGTGGTGGTGGACGCCTGTAATCTCAGCTACCTGGGAGGCTGAGACAGGAGAATCACTTGGACCTGGGAGGCGGAGGTTGCAGTGAGCTGAGACCGCGCTATGGCACTCCAGCCTGGGTGACAGAGTGAGACTCCATTCCGCCCAATCCCCACAAAAGGAGCCTACCGTGTGGCCTGAAGCACTGTGCGTTCATTTACTACACTCCTTACAGCAGCCCCGGGAAGAGTGTCGCCCTCTATTATGCCCATCTCTCATTCACTTCCTTCAGTGCCCACATACTGTCAGTTTCCACATTCTGTCCATCCAGACTCCGATATTTCTACTTTGTCCCCTCTCTCCTGCCCCAGTGGCAATGCCTGAGCTCAGGCCACCATCTAATTTGACATGAGGAGGTATGAGATCCACCAAGCTCACCACACATGTACACAGCCTTCGAGGGAGCTGCAGTAGGACCTGGGTCTTGGATTGAAGGGAATTTCTCTGTCGAGCTATGATTTTGAGACTGACTGAGATTCTCTGGATACTTCTTTCTGTGTCCGCCGCCCCCAGGCCTAAATCTTTGACCTGTTCTCAGAAATTAATCTTTTATTAGTTTAACATTTACTGAGTACTTCCTAAGGACCAGGCATTTTGCTAGATACCCAGAAGATGTGGGGTACAAAATCATACCTTGCCCTTGTGGAGTCTGCTATTCTAGCTCCTTTTCCCTCTGAACAGTTGCTCCAGTCTCCTGCCCATAGCCTCAGTAATGATGGCGCTCTCTCTGGGAGCAGGGGGTTACCAAGTGGTCTTTGTACCAGAAGCTGGACATGGCCTTTAACCAGACAAACTCCCCAAGAGTCAGGAATTCTGCATCCTGTCCTGACAGGCCCTGGGTGACTCTGTCCTGCCCATCCAGGGGCAGGAAGTGGTCTCTTATGTAACCCCCCTCCTTTGGCCACCTCCACTCAAGAGAAGGACAAAGGTTAGGGACTCTTGGCATCTTAGGTGCTCAGTTCAACCATGCAGCATATCACCCTGGGTACCCTGAGACCACAGAGGGACCCTGGCCTCCAGGACAAAAAGCCTACGGACTTGATGTAGGCCAGGGATTTTTCTGGTTTTGGTGTCATGAGCACTCAAGTAGACACGACTTAGATTCATTTTGCCTTTAATGATCAAATGTCTGCTTCCCTGGTACATTCTGTTTCTTTGAACTGGGCTGCTTTGATACAGTTAGAAATAACAAAAATTTAGGAAATCAAACAAACTCAACTTTTAAAAGCAAAATATGTGACAGAAAGATTTGGCTCAGTGAATGTGTTTCAAATAGGAAAAGTTCAATCATGAATAGAAGGCTTACGATTTTGAGGGCCAAGAGGCTCATCTGAAGAATGGCTCCTGGGCCTTTCACAGCCCTAAGGAGTGAACACACACTTTGACTTTTTTCTCTGTAATTTGGTCTGAGATGGTCAGGTCATAAATTCCAGGCTGAGAATTTCACTTCCTTGAGAGTTACCCTCACTCACTCAGAAGGACCCAGCTGATGAGTGGCCTGAAGATTTAGGTATCAACATCACCCATTCCCCAACCCCCCAGCCCTGTGTCTTCATTCTCCTATCCAAGGACCAGGGCTGTGGAAGTTCCCAGAGGCAGGTGCATCCATGTGAGGGGAAGTGACTAGATTTCCCAGAACCCTCTGCTGTAGGAGGGTTGTTTGGGAAGACGCCCATGGACTGCTTAGGGAATTATTACAAGTTCTGTTGCAGGGATGTGCTTGGGTGGGCTGGCTTCAGCTGAGGCTCTGAAGGGACTGGGTTTGAAATAGAGGAGAAGGAAAAGTAAAAAATAAACCCAACCAAAAATACCAAAAAAAAAAAAAAAAAAAAAAACCAAAGCCACCGAAACAATGGTACAAAGGAAGAAGCCCTGTCCCCGTGAGCAGATGCAGATGGAGTGGTGGGGTCAGCCCAGCCCAGGCCACTGTCCCAGGCCTCCCAAAGCATTTGTGATAGGCTGGGAGGAAAAACAGCTGTGGTCCAGGGACAGCGTGGGATTAGGGAGAGGCCCAGGGGATAAATGACCACACGAGGACACCCTCAGAACAGAGGGAGGGCCACAGCATTTAGATTTGGAAATCAGAGGAGCAGAGGGTGCTTTCCACTTCTACCAGCGGAACCCTGCCATGTAGACTGGCAAGTAGACTAATTCACGTGGCATAGTGAACATTCCAGCTGAAATTATACAGCTCAACTTCTGGCTGGGTGCGGTGGCTCATGCCTGTAATCTCAGCACTTTGGAAGGCTGAGGTGGGCAGATCACGAGGTCGGGAGATCGCGACCATCCTGGTCAACATGGTGAAACTCTGTCTCTACTAAAATACAAATCTTAGCCAGTTGTGGTGGCGCATGCCTGAAGTCCCAGCTACTCGGGAGGCTGAGGCAGGGGAATCTCTTGAACCCAGGAGTCAGAGGTTGTAGTGAGCCGAGGTGGCGCCACTGCACTCCAGCCTGGCAACAGAGCCAGACTCCATCTCAAAAAAAAATTATGTATATATATGCAGCTCATCTTCTAACTATATCAACCAACCGGACAACTGCCAGATCTCCGGGTCTCACTGGGATCCATGGACACAAGCTGTAGGTTTCACTATCAGGAGGCTGCCTGAGATCTGTGTCTACTTCTAGCATATATGATCTCACTTGCACGCAGAGAGTTGAATCGACTACATGCTCTTTAAGGCCCTTTACGTTTCTGAGCATCTGTGATTTAATAGAGATCCAGAGCGAAACACTATTAGGGACAAACCGTGCTGTGAATGCTGGGTGGACAGCAGGGGAAGGAAGAACTCACAGACTGAACCCACCCTCTACGTTGCGAGATCCTACCCAGATCCCCTGAGACTCTGGGGGACGGGGCAGTTTGCAGGCTTCTCTTGATGTTATAACCAACTAAGATGTATCCTATTTTGTCTTATTTCACTTTTGGTATCTTGATAGGTCATTGTTATTTACACCAAGAGACTGTATCTGTGAGAATCTTATAACAGTTCAGTTAAGGAATCCTCTTCAAGTCAAGGCTTATGGAAAGAGTGCAGGTCTGTGAGCCAAAACATGAGGGTTCTAGGCCCAGCTTAGTCGTCAACTTGGCTCTTGCCTTGGCAATGCATCCGCTTTGCCAGGATCCAAGCTTTATCTCTTTCTCGCTACTTTCACATCCTGTGACTGTGTTGCAATACCTAGAACAGGAGGAAGACAGGGCCCAGCAAGGTGGAGGAAAAGATGGAGTCAGCACGGAAAGTCAGGGGAGGGTCATATTAGCCTGGGAACCATTCAAACCCTTGGGCCCCTAATGACTCTGCTTGTATCTTTAAATGTTTGACGTCCATTGGCTGCTTTCCATCTTCCAAACCATCAGCTCTTACCAGGGCCTGTGGGCCTCCTGGAAACACCAAGACTCACCGGGTCCCCATTTCTTTTCTGCATATGCATTCACCACGGGGAAGCAGAGCCAGAGAGACGGAGCGTGGCGTGAGGAAGGAGGCCACGTGCAGAGTGCAGCTGGGGAAGATGCTTCTATTTTGAAACTACTGCAGGCCCCCTAGCCTGAGTATCAGGGGAAGACCACACTCCTGGGTAAATACCATCTGCTATTTCCCTTAGATGAAACTGGTTATCTGAAAAAGGAAATACAAAACACAGATTCTATTTTTCTGCACTATGTGTCTCTGATGGTAATAATAATAGTGTGCAACCTAGAGTGTGGTTATTAAACCTATCTTACGGTCACAAAGGAGCTGTAAGGAAGCCAAGAGGCACAGAAGCCCTGAGGGAGGATTTGGAGGTTTTGCAAATTCCAAACAATTTTGCAAATGAACTGGAGTAACCCACCACAGAGCAGAAGAGACAGACTCAAAGTCCAAGTGTATCTTGTCTTCGTGGAGTTTGTCTTGAAACCAGAAGAATTTCCTCCGTGTGTTATTCTCAGTCTTATCCACACAAGGTGGTTCAGCACTCAATCTAGAGGACATTTGTTGAATATAAATGTCTGTCTCCCTAGCACAAAATAACTGGGACATTATTCCATGGAACATTCCATGAGTCCATAGAATAGTTTATTCCATGATCCAAATAGTCTGATTGATTCTTCCACCAAATTCCATAACTAATTACTCTGTGTGTGTGTGTGTGTGTGTGTGTGTGTGTTTGGGGGTGTGGTACTGATCAGCCCAGAGCTGAAGCCCTTGAGCTCCGGGAGAAAAGCACCCTTTTCTGAAAGCTTCTCATGGTGGGATCAGAGCTAGCCTTGGGACTTTAGCGAGGGGTCTGAGACCAATATGAAGAGGGAAGAAAGAAGGGTCTGGATGATTTTGAACCATTTTTGTGGGAAAACAAGATGACTCTCTCATGAAGTACCAACCAGACCTGGAACCCAGGCACACACACACAGTGTTCCTATCATTCTTCCCTCAGAAGGAGGCTGGTCCTCTCTCCTCCATATGCTTCGAGGGCAGTGAGGGCCCATTCCGGACTCTCCCTCTGTCTCCACCCCTCACGTTGTCTCCGACATGGCCCTTGAGGCTCATTTCACCCATTTTTGCCAGGTGAAAATAATGGAGGAGGGCAGTGATCCTGCCCCACACCTGACCCCCACCCATCAGCCCTTGCAGTACTGAACAAGCTGAACTTGGGGATGAATAAGAAAGAGTTCTGAGAAAAGAGGAGAAGCAGAGGAAGACCAGAGTTGTCACTTGGGGACAAAAGTGACCTTGCCTCTTGTTGACTCCACATTCCCTTCCTTTGGGAAGCTTTTCTTTCTCTATTTTATAGCAATCTGCCCAGTCCATATGGTTGGATGAGACTGGCTGGCTTTATCCTGTACCACCACTGCAGGGGCAGGCACATGACCCAGCCCGGACACTTAGAGCAATCCCTCAGGCAGGACCCTGCATCCAGAGCAGTCAATCTTCCCTCAGATGTTTGCTGAATCTTTCAGGGAATACTCTCCTTTTCTTCCTTAGGTCACTAGCATGAAGGACCATGTCCATCCAGAACTTCCAAGGACCACCTTAGAATCACATTTCAGGTAAGAGCCTTTTTGCAAATAAAGCAAAACAGAGGAACCGTGGATCTATCACTGAACCCTTGGATCCATCTGTGCCTCAGGCAGAACCACCAGTTACTAACTAGTACAGGTGCATAGAAAGGAGGAGATCAGGCTGAGCATGGTGGCTCATGCCTGTAATTCCAACACTTTGGGAGGCTGAGGTGGGCAGATCACCTGAGGTCAGGAGTTTGAGACCAGCCTGGCCAACATGGTGAAACCCTGTCTCTATTAAAAACACAAAATTAGCCAGGCGTGGTGGTGCATGCCTGTAATGCCAGCTACTCAGGAGGCTGAGGCAGGAGAATCGCTTGAACCCAGGAGGCGGAAGTTGCAGTGAGCTGAGATCCTGCCATTGCACTCTAGCCTGGGTGACAGAGTGAGACTCGGTATCAAAAAACAAACAAACAAACAAACAAAAAACCTAGAAAGGAGATCAGAGGTGAATGTCCTTATCTTGTGGTGATGCTGACCAAAACTCAAAAGGACATGATGGAGAACCAGGAAAGCCAGTGCTGTCATTCATTCCAGGTCTGAAGGCCCAAAAACCAGGAGCTCTGATGTTGAAGGGCAGGGGAAGATGGGCGTCAGGTCAAGAGGAGAGACAGAATTCGTCCTTCCTCCACCCTTTTGCTCCTTTGGGCCCTCCATGGATTGGGTGATGCCTGTCTACATTGGTGAGGGTGATTTTCTTTACTCAATCAGATGATTCAAATGCAAATCTTTTCCAGAAACACCCTCACAGACACACCCAGAAATAAACTCTTGCCAGCAATCTGGGCATTTCCTAGCCCAAGTGTTACTGGAAAGGGGTCCCGATTCAGATCCCAAGAAAGGGCTCTTGGATCTCGTGCAAGAAAGAATTCGAGGTGAGTCCATAGAGTAAAGTAAAAAGCAAGCTTACTAAGAAAGTAAAGGAATAAAGAATGGCTACCCCATAGACAGAGTGGCCCCAAGGGCTGCTGGTTGGCTATTTTTATGATTATTTCTTGATTATACGCTAAACAAGCGGTGGATTAGTCACAAGTTTTCTGGGAAAGAGGTGGGCAATTCCCAGAACTGAGGGTCCCTCCCCTTTTTAGACCATCTAGGGTAACTTCCTGACATTGCCATGGCATTTGTAAACTGTCATGGTACTTGTGGGAGTGTCTTTTAGCATGCTAATGATTGTAATTAGCATATAATGAGCAGTGAGGATGACCAGAGGTCATTTTTGTAGCCATCTTGGTTTCAGTTGGCTTCTTTACCACAACCTGTTTTATCAGCAAGGTCTTTGTGACCTGTCTCTATGCTGACCTCCTATCTCATCCTGTGACTTAGAAAGTCTAACCTCCTGGGAATACAGCCTAGTAGGTCTCAGCCTTGTTTTACCCAGCCCCTATTCTAGATGGAGTCGTTCTGGTTTAAACACCTCTGATATAGGTTGACACATAAAATTAACTATCGTAGTGGTTATGGAAGATTGAGATCATTCTAGACTTTGGTGAACTAAATTTTATACGTTTTCTCCAGCCCTAATTATTGGCAGAGGTGTAAAAAAGACCACTAATAAGGAGGGAAAATAATTAAGAAAAAGAAATGTTAGTTTTGTGAGATTGTACCCTTTTGGTTTGGCCTTGAATTTAGTGCTTCTTAAAAGAGTGTGGGAGAAAAGGAAAGACCCTTATCTGTATTGTGAAAGGAAAATAAATCTTGGGACCCCAAAATCATTAAGCTAAAGGGAAAAGTCAAGCTGGGAACTTCTTAAGGCAAACCCGCCTCCCATTCTATTCAAAGTCACCCGTCTGCTAACCGAGATAAATGCATATCTGATTGCCTCCTTTGGAAAGGCTCATCAGAAACTCAACAGAATGCAACCATTTGTCTCTCACCTACCCGTGACCTGGAAGCCCCCTCCCGGCTTGAGTTGTCCCACCTTTCTGAATGGAACTGATGTTCATCTTACATATACTGACTGATGTCTCATGTCTCCCTCAAATGTATAAAACCAAGCTGTGCCCTGACCACCTTGGGTACATGTTGTCAGGATGTCCTGAGGCTGTGTTACGAGCATGTGGCCTGTGGCCTCAACCTTGGCAAAATAAACTTTCTAAATTAACTGAGACCTGTCTCAGATATTTGGAGTTCATATTTTGGTAACCACAGAGGGATTCTGAGTGGAGGTGCTTCTGACCTTTGCCAAATCTCCAACTGGTGCTTGGGACCAGCTTGAGCTATCTTTATGGCTCAAACCAACAGGACAATTTGCTGAGGCCTGGAACGACCCTCTCTGGAGAATTCCTGACCTCCCAAAATTCGGTCGTGATCTAACATTTATTATGTTGTACAACTACTTTGTGTTTTTTTGGAGTTTTACTTGCTTCCAACACAAGGACGGTAAGTTTTTCCTGCTTCCATGAAGGTGGAAGGCAGGTAACTCCTCTGTGGAGTTTGAACTCGCTTCCCACAGGGAAAATAAATTTTAGATTTCTCCTGCTTCTAGGATGGAGAGCAGTCTTCAGCTTGAGTCCCATTCCTAGGTAAGTAACTGAATTGGGGTTTGTCTTGGCTAAAGTTAAGATTAACAACCAACTGGTCTTAATTTCTCCTTACCATTAGAGCACTCAGTGATCATATAAGTTGTGCCATCATGTGTTTTGCTTAACTGGTTTTGTTGTTGTTGTTTTTTGTTTGTTTCTGTTTTCATTGTTGTTTTGGTCTTTTCCCCATTGGGTTTGATCAACTCTATCTGACTTGGTCAAATCTAAAGGAAAGTTTCAAATTATGGGGAACAAGGCCTCTGAAGTGGCTAAATTCCCACAAGAAAAAAAAAAAAAAAAAGAAAAGGCTGGCGTGGTGTCTCACACCTGTAATCCCAGCACTTTGGGAGGCCGAGGCAGGCGGATCATGAGGTCAGGAGATCGACACCATCATGGCTAACACGGTGAAACCCCATCTCTACTAAAAATACAAAAAAAATTAGCCAGGCGTGGTGGCGGGCGCCTGTAGTCCCAGCTACTCAGGGGGCTGTGTGGGGAGAATGGCATGAACCCAGGAGGCGGAGCTTGCAGTGAGCCGAGATCACGTCACTGCACTCCAGCCTGGGGACAGAATGACACTCTGTCTCAAGAAAAAAAAAAAGGAGGGGAGGTGTGATGTGGGGAGAAAAACAGCCAGACAAAGGAAAAAAACCAAAACCAAAAAAAAAAACCAGGAAAGATTTTTGACTGCTTAAGGGGCTCTATTTACATAACGAGGCCCCTTTTTGCTAGCCAGGCCAAGCTGAAAGAGCAATGACTGTTGCCCTGCGTGGCAGTTCCATAGCTAAGGGTTCTACCTTCTTTTTTTTCTATCACAACAACCTAGCTTTGGTTCCTAAGTCAAACGCTTTCCGCTTTGGTACTTGGTGCTTCTGAAAGAACAGCATTTTTTTTCCTAGCTTAAATATGGTAATAGATTTTAAAAGATGTTTTTAAAGGAGCTCAGTGGTTAAAAGTCAGCTTAATTAAAAGCCAACATCCAAGATGTGTGTGTGTTTGTGTGTGTGTGTGTGTGTATGTGTATAAAAGGCCTTCGTGGTGTTGTTTTTTCTTTCTCCTAGGACCTTGTCTCTTTTTTTGAGCAAAAATGTTTTTCTTCTCAGTTGACTGAATTCTGTTTTCTTCATTTGCTTCTCCTGTCTCTCCTGTGTCTCCTTTCTCTTGCACACTCTGCCACATGAGGGACTTAAAATAGTTTATAATAGGCCGGGCGCGGTGGCTCAAGCCTGTAATCCCAGCACTTTGGGAGGCCAAGACGGGTGGATCACGAGGTCAGGAGATCGAGACCATCCTGGCTAACATGGTGAAACCCCGCCTCTACTAAAAAATAACAAAAAACTAGCCGGGCGATGTGGCGGACGCCTGTAGTCCCAGCTACTCGGGAGGCTGAGGCAGGAGAATGGCGTGAACCCAGGAGGCGGAGCTTGCAGTGAGCTGAGATCCGGCCACTGCACTCCAGCCTGGGCGACAGAGCAAGACTCCGTCTCAACATCACAAAAAAAAAAAAAAAAAAATAGTTTATAATAGCCTGGGGTTCCTTAAAGAAAACGGAGAAAGCACCAGACTCCCTTCAGGGGAGAAACCTGTTTTTCCTTATGGAACCACAAGAGTGTAAACAGACAAGTTCATCTCAGCTCTTAAACGGCTTGCCTTTTTACTGCTACCTGATTTACTGACGAAAATAGTTATTGCAACATAGGCTGCTCTTGGGTTTTTAAGGAAGAGTATAGTTTAGACACTAAGTAATGTCTTTGTTTAAAAAAAAATTTTTTTTTTTTTTTTTTGTACTTCATTTTTCATTATTCTTTTTTTTTTTTTTTAATTTATTTATTATTATTATACTTTAAGTTGTAGGGTACATGTGCATAACGTGCAGGTTTGTTACATATGTATACTTGTGCCATGTTGGTCTGCTGCACCCATCAACTCGTCATTTACATCAGGTATAACTCCCAATGCAATCCCTCCCC